>NC_081407.1:143225243-143526180 GCF_030272615.1 Cryptomeria japonica | reverse complement strand
TCCCAAGCCAAATTTCAAATTTTCAAATTTATGTTAGAAGAATCAGATATCAGATAATATTGGTTATCCGATAAAATCAAATATCTGATATAATCTGATATCCGATTTTAGTAAGTTATGATATTAATATTTTAATACAATATTAATATATTAATATATTGAATATCATTATATTAATCTACAATTTATTAATATATTGAATATTATTATAATAATATAAAATATGTATAATATATTAATATATAATAAAATTGTTATATATTAATACTATAATATATATATTAAAATATATTATTAATATTTTCATTAGTGGTCATATGGTATTGTGAGGGTTCACATGGTGTTGTTAGGTTTCATATGGGGTTGTAAGGGTTAATGCATGTGTTCAAATAACATATGACCCCTTAGGACACCATATGGACCTAAAGGGTGATGTCATGCACTAGGATGTTAAAAGGGGTCATATGGTGTCCTAAGGGGTCATATGACACCATATGACCCCTTAGGACACCATCTAACACCTAAGGATACCATATGGTGTCCTAATGGGTCATAGAACACTGGATATGACCCCTTACGACATAATATGATCCCTAACGACACCATATGGTGTCCTAAGGGGTCATATGGCGTCCTAAGGGGTCATAGAACACCATATGACCCCTTAGGACACTATATGACACCTAACAACACTATATGGTGTCCTAAGGGGTCATAAGACACCATATGACCCCATATAACCCCTTGTAGAGTCATAAAATTGCAACCTTGTAATTTTCGACCGCATTTGGGTCTTTGCATTGGCAGATGAATCCCTAAGCTTGACTAGAAACCCAAGACATGCTCATACCATCTAAAACTTGCATTTTCTTGCACCCCACAATGTCAACTCTCACTTCCTATCCTGAATTAGGGTAGGACAAGGGCGTGGCTCCCCTGTCCCTACCCTATTTTGTGCTCCCTTCATTCAAATTGTGCATTGGGCTTGTCAATCATGAGCAGGAATTTATTTTCCTATGTCGGCCTAAGACAGAAAATCAATTAAAACCCCCTAATTGGCAAGTATATAAGGAGCATTTTCCCCTCCCATTGGCACAAGTGAAAGTAAGGTGAACAAGCATTATCGCCATTGAACATTCAAGCATTCAAGCACATAAGCATCCTTTCAAGTATTGAGCTTTTCAAGTCTCCTTTCAAGGCTAGGTGTTGCATTCAAGTCAAGGATTGAACCATTGAAGAGGAGATCCCTACCAACATTCAAGACATTCAATTACACATATCCTTTCAAACAACTCTATCTACATTTCAATTATATCCTCTCTTGAGGTTAATCCTACGTTAGACATTTCCTTTCATTTACTTGCAAGTATTTTTCATCATTTGGTTAATTCCAAACCGGGGTTTGACATGAAGGAAAAACCCCAATCCCAACAACATTTCCTCTCTTTTCTATGTGTGGGTTGTAGGTGCATAGCTGTAATTGCAGGTTTAGACTCCATTTTCAGAGATGAAAAAACCCTTTTCGGCGTGCAGATTTTTTAGAGAACCAAGTACACTTTCAACCCGGTCTTGGCAAATTTTGCTCAAATTTGTAGAGGAGCTTTGTCCCGACATCTTACTGCTAATTCCAGGTGCACAACTTCATCCCACATCTCTATCTCAAGATATAATCATTTCTTTGTCATCTTTACACTTCATCTCAATTCTCTTGATTCAACTTGTCTATTTTAAAAGAGGGTTACTTTACTTTCCAAATTTATTGCAAACTCCCTACAATTCACTTAGCATTCAATCTCTTTCCATTGATATTGGATCTAGTGAATTCAACTCCCTCTTTTAAATGTAATGTGCGTGAGAAGTCGAAGGGAATCCTTTGTGAAACTTTCACTCCTTTCTTGAGGAGGGTAAAGCTTTCCAATTGATCTCCTCTCATCACTTTTAACCACATTACATTTTGGTGAACCCGGCGTCTTATATGCTTTACATAAAAAAATATTGCATATTTTTCATTTACAAGTTTAATTTCCTTACAAAACTTAGTGGTTAATTCATTCAAAACTCTAATTGTCAAAATTGAACTTGTGTTTTGCAAAAAATTCTATCTATTGTCTTAGATCTAAAAATTACTTTTCTTATCAAATTCAATTCTTTCATAGTCTTCTTCAATTTGCAAATCAAATTTACAAAATTAAGTGGTTAATTGTCAAAACCCTAATTTTCAAAGATCAACTTGAATTTGTGCAAACATTGGATTCACATTTAATTTTTTAGATTTAGGACTATTTTCAGAATTGTCTTCTTTCCTAAAATTCAAAATTTCAGTTTCCCTCATTTTTTTCCAAAATTCAAAATTTCAAAATTCAATGGTTAGGTCCTAAAACACTAATTTTCAAATTTACTTGGATTTTGTGCAAATTTCAATCAATTTCAATCAATTTCAGTTTTCTAAATATCATTCAAGGTGGCCCTATCCATTAGGTTTCACCTTTTTCAAATTTGCAATTCAATTTCTTACCTTTTTCAAAACCCTAATAGGGTCATATTTTGACATTCAAACCTTAATTTCATCTATCTAAACTTCGTAAAATTAACCAATTTTTGGGGGTTAGCTCTAAAAGCATCGCACCTTTAATCCCTGATTTTTTTTGAAAAAGTTGGGCGGACTAGGTACACTTTCAACCTGGTCCTCGGTTTTTTTTCCCGAAATTTTGAGAGACTGTTATGACTGTATTGAAGTGCTTAAATCCAAAAAAATGGCTGATTTTGTTGAATTTTGATCTTTAAACATCCTAATTTTGTCAAAATTAAGTGGTATCCCATTGTCCGTAATTTTAAATTTCAATTTCTTTTCATTCATCATTAATTATCTTGGAAATTGTGTCATTTTCTCTTTCCACAAAGTTCAAATTGTATAATCATCATTTTCTTGAATTACTTAATTTTGCAAACTTTGTTCCCAAAACTCAAAATTCAAATTTTCCATCTAGTGCATGAGTTTTACCATTATTAGTCCTACCTATACTATCGTCGTTAGACAAAGCATTATAATTAAGGCCTCCTAAGGTTTAATTCCCGAAGAGATGGAGCCTAATTTGGGTGAATTATTCAATGAGGATAATGTTAATTCTTCCAATCCTAATAACATCCCTATCTACCCTATTGATGATTCCAATGATGAAGAATAAATTTTGACTAGAGTTTCCATAGATCAACTATCAAAATTGGACAATCAATTTGATAATTTCCAACAATGGATGTCCCAAGAATATCCTAATAGTGAAGCTCTTCCATTAATTGAAGGTCTAAAACACATGATTCAAAGTGATAAGAATGGAATTGATATATTGTGTGGTATTGCTCATATTGTGGATTCTAATGTCATGCCTATAAAGAGTTGTGCTAAAAACTTAGGTTATTCACAACCTTCTACACGAATCAATCATTCTATTCCTTTGACCACTTCAATGACTAGCATTCCTACTTTCACTTCAAACATCTTGGTTACATCAACTCAAAATGTCATACCTATAACCATTAGTCATGGGGGAAATCCTTGTTCCTCAGTCAAGCCTCCATCTTTATCTATGCCTTCAATGAGTGTTTCTATTGTCTCTCAACCAATCAATGTGACACAAGGGAGCAATTCATCAAATCATTCTATCCCTCCTTTTAGTGTCCCATTTCCTACTCAATCATCACCTATGTCTACTTACCATAGTGTTCCACCATCCTATTCTCAATCAATGCCTTCTTTCAATAACATCACACCACCTTCTCAATCAAACATGTCTAACATAAATTCTTCAAAAGAAGCAACCATTAATAGCCTTGCCCAAACTGTATCATTATTGCAACAACAAATCGCTTCTATGAGTCAATCCAAGTTTAATATAAACCCACATTTGATGTTGCGAGCCCACTTTCTCTTGATATTGTTAGAGTTGTCCCTCCTAAACGTGTTGAAGTCCCTCAATTGGAACTCTATAATGAAAAAGGTGATTGTTAATCCTATGAGGATTTGGTTAATACTAGGAGTGGGGGGGGGGTGTGAATTGGTATTAATACCAATTGAAACTTTAAACCAAAATCAAACTTATATCAGATCTGAAATCATTTATCAAATATCAAACTTCTTTTATTAGATCTAACAACCTCTTTATTAGATTTGCTAACACATTAATCAAATCATTTACCACAACTATCATTTCTTTCACCACTTCAGCAATCATATAAATTTGATCATTTACCAACTCATTATCCTCATCTATCAGATCAAACACTTTCTCTACCAATTCTTATCAGTAGCGATAACCTTAGATAAACATCTGATAAAACATCATAACCGGTGTACTAAAAAATAGTGCATGAAGTGTAACATAAACAAGAACAACACATGAAAAGTATTCCACACATGAAGAACATGATTTTTTTACATGGAGACCTAAATAGGGAAAAACCACGGTGGGAGTTGGTACCCACAAATATTTGTACTCTTTTGAAGTACGCCCTATTAGGATCTTAGCCCTATTAGGAGCTTACAATACGCCTTGTTAGGAGTCACACGGTTAAGGGATTTGCCTAGCAGCTCGGTTAGGAGCTTGATGATTTGTTAGGATCAACCATGTGAGAGGATTTACCACTCTTTTAAGATCTTCCCTATTAGGGGACTTAAATGTTTAAGGCTTGTTATGACCTACCCAGTTAAGGGATTTAACCTACTGCAATTGTTAGGGAACAATAGTGAAAAAGTGATCTTACTTGCACTTCTCAGCTTGCTGAATCAGATCCAGTTATGCTCAACACTTTGCAACTCTCAAGAATATCTCACACTACTCTTGGATGGCTCAAATACATTCTCTTAAAACCACTGACACAATAAACATCAACTGTGTCATCCTAAATAGCCATCTCAACTAGGTCAACCACTAAACCCTAATTACATCATGAAATTACAATATAGATCATAAGAGATCATCTTAGATCAATATACAGATAATTACATCAAATTACAATGCAATATCAACTATTGGTTGGTTGAAACCCATCACGAAAATCCAATTTGTACCAAAGTCAAAACCTCAAAACACTTCACTACGTATTTCATTATTTCCCAAGAAATTATTCCCTGAATCTGGCTAAAATAACAATCAAACATATCATGCAGGTTGTGTCACGTTACCACCTTCATGTAGACTCGTCGTCAAACACCGCCATAACAAAAATCATTACTGGTTTGATGACTTCTTCACTGGTCCTTAAACCCTACTAAAACCTTAGCAACACTTCATCAGAGATTTAAAACAAGCCTTCTGTTAGTCATCACAAGTTTCAGTTCCTATCAGACACTCCTTTCCATGATACAATCTCACATTCCAAACTGCAAATCACCAATCATCGCTGATCGCCCAATTCAACCAAAACATCTATGCTTTACCTGTTAAAGTCCTATTTCACAATCTTCTATTCTTTGCTGGTAAACCCTGTCTTCTGGTAAACCAAATCACTTAGATATCATAACAAAACATCAAGAACATCAACAATCATTGTTTGACATCAGTTTCCATCAATGACAACATGAATAACTGATCAAGTCATCTAATCACAAAATCGCAATCTCTTCATCACAATTAGTCTTTTATCCTCTACTGGTGCAGTCATTAGTCTTCAACTACATCACTTGCATTATCTCATTCTACATTAGTTATGCCAAATGCCAACAATGATCCTTTAACACATGTCAAAACATTCCAAACCTTGTGTATTGGCATTTCTTATGATCAAAGATTTCTTGCCAAATTATTTACTAGAATGCTAAGAGATAAGACTTTACAATGGTAATTCACTTTGCCTTCCTATTCTATTACTTCTTTTCAACAATTAGAAAATGCTTTTATTCAACAATTTCAAAACAACATAGGTCCTAAAATCACTTTGACTGATTTAATGCATTGTAAACAAGGTGGCAAAGAAAAAGTGATTGATTTCATTGGCAAATATAAGCATTTGTGTTCTCATATTTCTTTTCCAGTGCCTAATAATGATATTCAAAGAATTTTCATTTCTAATTTGCGAAAAGACATTAGGGACAAACTTCTCCTTTCTGATTTTACTTCCTTTCCGTAGTTGTGTGCAACACTTCACAATTATCAACTGACTGTGAGTCAACTGGAGCAATCTACTCCTATGGCTCTGAGTGATAAGGGTGAGAGTGCTCAACAACCATTTGCAAATTCCAAACCTAATAAAGGCTTCATCAAATTCAATGACACCGTCAACAACAACAATGTGAATTCTACAACAGGTGTGCCTCCTATTTCTAAATTCTTCAAAAGAGAAAGACAATTTACTCCTTTGAATGAATCTTTGCATAGTATCATGTCTTAGTTGTTACAAAGAAATGTTATCAAACTCCCTCCAATAAAACCAGTTGACCCTTCTAAGGTAGCCTCACCTTATTTTGATAATAATTATTTTTGTCAATTTCATCGTCAATTTGGTCATGATACTGAGAAATGTTTTGCATTGAAAATTAAGATTCAAGACCTGATTGATAATAATACTATATCTGTGGTAGGTGTGAATGATAAGGGAAACAAATCAGTAGCAATGTGGTCATTAAATTATTTGATGGATTTTATTGTCCTACTATTGGTTCTATTGCATTCCCTATTGAGGTTCACACTAAATCTATAGAGGTCAACTTTGTTATCATTCCTTCATCTGAATAATTCCATTTGAAATTAGGCAACCCTTGGCTATCTTCCATGAAGGCTATTGCCTCTCCAATCCATAAGTGTTTAAAATTTCCCCATAATGGAGAAATCATAATTGTTAACCATAGCCTATTTTGACCAACTAAAAGAAGCCCAAGTGTTCCTATTGATTACTTTTGGCCTCAACAATTTCAATCTCTTCCAACAAGAAGTGATGCTCTCTTTCAATTTTATAAAAAATGGAAGAAATATATGATCTTATCCTTAAGACAACCTAGAACTGCAACATTTAATATCCCCACTATTCTTGAAGATGAAGTTCTTCCTCTAACGTATAGAACTAATCTTCCTCCTAAGGAAGATTCCCAACCTATTCCTATGGATGAAACTATGCCTTCTCCTAAGAATAACAACAATATCCCTCCTAAGGTTAGACCTGTACCTCCTCTTCATGATGGACTTGGTCTCCTTCCTACACTGAATATTCCTCCTTTATATGGTGCAATTTCACTTCCTTGCTCTTATAGAGAGAAGAGACCTGCCTCTCCTCTTGTTCAACCTAAGAGAACTCAACCTAACCATCCAACTACTAAAGATAAGAACATTCCTCTTTCAACAAATATTTCTCCTTCAACAAACATTCCTCCTTCAACAAATATTCATCTTTATTCTTAGCCTTCCGCTAAGACTCGATGAAATCATTGTGCTAGAGATCACTAACGAAAACGTCGTGCTAGAGCTCAAAAATTTGTTTCTCAAACTATTCAATCTCTTAAAACACCAACAGTTGATATAATTCCCTTTTCTCCTAAGCAAGATCTTGAACCTAAATCTCCAAATCATAAGTTGTGAAAAACATGTGATGGTTTTACTTCTATTCATGTTAGAGCTCCTCTTTCTATAAATCTTGATGAAGAAAAAGGTGAAAGTGTTATTCATGATGAAAATACAACTCCTAATGATTTAGAAAGTGACTATGAATATGTTGATATCGACAAACATTTATTTGTGAAATTTTCAAAAGCCTTAATCCTAGCTCCTTGAAAGGAACAAAGTGACTTAGCACATGAGAATAGTCCTTGTTTGGATCTTGTGATAGCTCCATCTACTATGCTTGATGTCGGTCCTTTGGTGTGTTTCCCACCTTCCCAAAATAGTGATCAATAAGATCGGGAGGTGGATGTCATTCTAGACTAGTTGCATTAGCACTGCAGATCCTCTACCTCTCTCTTTTCTTTCTCTTTTGTGCCCATTCTTCTATGTGTATCCCTATTCTTCTATTTGTTGTCCCTAGTGATATTTACTTGAGGATGATGCAAAGCATTGAGATCTCTTTTGGTCTCTTTCATGTTGACTCAAAAGACACACGTGTTCCCTTTCTTCCAATGTAGGTTCCTTTGTTTGGGGAATGAGGACTATTATATGCATTTATACATGATATACATGAGTTATCATATAACATACTGACCTTGAGGAAAGTGAATCCACCTTGTGCTTTATGTTTTGTATTCATTATCCTTGGGTTTATTCCTCGATTGGGGGATAAATCCTTGCAATAACATGCTCCCTCTCTTTCTCTCTCTTTGGTGTATTCTACCTTAGAGAAATCGCTCCCGATAAGACGTGTGCCATCTCTTTAACATGGGGGCATACACTCTGCTCATATTTTACTTCTTGATACTTTGAGTTACTTAGTGAACTTGGCTTTGCTTTGTAATTTTTGGTATCCTTACTTTTCATGACTCATAGTGAGGGGAGCCTTACTATTTGCAGTCATGGTTCTCTCTCTCTTGATCTTCCCTTTTACTTTGTCAATCAAAGTTGTAAGATCCTTAGTCCACTGGGGGCTTGGTGTATCTTACCTCCTTGACATGGTGAAAGTCTTTTGATCTTGTTTCCTTGTACTTTACTGGCAGTATTACTGTACACTTATACTCTCGCTAAAGTGGGGCTAAATGTAGCATCATAAAATTCCAAACTTACAATTTTTGATCGATTTTGGGTCTTTGCATTGGCGGATGAATCCTTAAGCCTGATTGGAGACCCGAGACATGCTCATAACACCTAAAAATTTCATTTTCTTGCACCCCGCACTGCTTGCTATCACTTCCTATCTTGAATGAGGGCAGGACAGGGGCATGGCACCCTTGGCCCTGCTCTATTTTGGCCTCCCTTCATTCAAATTGTGCATTGGGCTTGTCAATCATAAGTGGGAAAAAGTTTTCCTATGTTGGCCTAAGATGGAAAATCAATTAAAAACCCCTAATTGGCAAGTATATAAGGATCATTTTCCCCTCCCATTGGCATAAGCGAAAGTAAGGTGAAAAAGCATTATCGTCATCGAACATTCAAGCATTCAAGCATCTAAGAATCCTTTCAAGCATTGAGCATTTTGAGACTCCTTTCAAGGCTAGGTGTTGCATTCAAGTCAATGATTCAACCATTGAAGAGGAGATCCCTACCAACATTCAAGACATTCAATTCCTCATATCCTTTCAAACAACTCTATCTACATTTCATTTACTTGCAAGTATTTTTCATCGTTTTGTTAATTCAAAATCGGGGTTTGACCTGAAGACAAACCTCAAATCCCAACAACATTTCCTCTCATTTCTGTGTGTAGGTTGCAGGTGCACAACTATAATTGCAAGTTTAGACTCCATTTTCAAAGAGGAAAAAACCCTTTTTAGTGTGTGAAGTTTTCAGAGGATCAAGTACACTTTCAACCCAGTCTTGGCAACTTTTGCTCAAATTTGTAGGGAAGCTTCATCTCGACATATTACTGCTAATTCTAGGTACACAACTTCATCCTGCATCTCTATCTCAAGATATAATCATTTCTTTGTCATCTTTACACTTAGTCTCAATTCACTTGATTCAACTTGTCTATTTTAAAAGAGGGTTACTTTACTTTCCAAATTTATTGCAAACTCCCTACAATTTACTTAGCATTCAATCTCTTTCCATTGAGATTGGATCTAGTGAATTCAACCCCCTCTTTTAAATGTAATGTGCATGAGAAGTTGAAGGGAATCCTTTGTGAAAATTTCACTCCTTTCTTGAGGGTAAAGTTTTCCACTTGATCTCCTCTCATCACTTTTCACCACATTACATTTTGGTGAACCCGACCTCTTACATGCTTTAGATTAAAAAATATTGCACATTTTTCATTTACAAGTTTAATTTCCTTAGAAAACTTAGTGGTTAATTCATTCAAAACCCTAATTGTCAAAATTGAACTTGTGTTTTGCAAAAAATGCTATCTAGTGTCTTAGATCTGAAAATTACTTTGCTTATCAAATTTATAAAATTAAGTGGTTAATTGTCAAAACCCTAATTTTCAAAGATCAACTTGAATTTGTGCAAACATTGGATTCACATTTAATTTTCAGATTTAGGACTATTTTTAGACTTGTCTTGTTGCCTAAAATTTAAATGTTCAATTTCCCTCATTTTTCCAAAATTCAAAATTTCAAATTTCAGTGGTTAGTAAAACAGTAATTTTCAAATTTACTTGGATTTTGTGCAAATTTCAATCAATTTTAGTTTTCTAAATATCATTCAAGGTGGCCCTATCCATTAGGTTTCACCTTTTTCAAATTTGCAATTCAATTTCTTATTTTATTCAAAACCCTAATAAGGTCCTATTTTGACATTCAAACCTTAATTTTGTCTATCTAAACTTTGTAAAATTAACCAATTTTTTAGGGTTAGCTCTAAAATCATCATACGTTTCATCCCTAATTTTTTTGAAAAAGTTGGGTGAACCAAGTGCATTTTCAACTTGGTGCTTGACATTTTTCCCAAAATTTTGGGAGACTGTTATGACTATATTTAAGTGCTTAAATCCAGAAAATTTGTTGATTTTGTTGAGTTTTGATCCCTCTAAAATAAAAAATACTTCCCAATTTCGACATCACAACTTTCATAGAAACATTTAAAACTAAGTGGTCAATTATAATCTGCCCTGATTTTAAACATCCTAATTTTGTCAAAATTAAGTGATATCCCATTGGCCGTAATTTTAAATTTCAATTTCTTTTCATTCATCATAAATTATCTTGGAAATCGTGTCATTTTCTCTTTCCAAAAAGTTCAAATTGTATAATCATCATTTTCTTGAATTATTTAATTTTGCAAACTTTGTTCCCAAAATTCAAAATTCAAATTTTCCTAGTGCATGAGTTTTACCACTATTAGTCCTACCTATACTATCCTTGTTACATGAAGCATTAGAATTAAGGCTTCCCAAGGTTTAATTCTCAAAGAGATGGAGCCTAATTTGGGTGAATTCTTCAATGAGGATAATACTAATTCTTCCCATCCTAATAACATCCCTATCTACCTAGTTGATGATTCCAATGATGAAGAAGTTTTGACTAGAGTTTCCATATATCAACTATCAAAATTGGACAATGAATTTGACAATTTCCAACAATGGATGTCCCAAGGATATCCTAATAGTGAAGCTCTTCCATTAATTGAAGGTCTAAAACTCATGATTCAAAGTGATAAGAATGGAATTCATATATTGTGTGGTATTGAATTATCACCATCGAACATTCAAGAATTCAAGAACCTAAGCATCGTTTCAAGCATTGAGAATTTCGAGTATCCTTTCAAGGTTAGGTGTTAAATTCAAGTTAATGATTCAACCATTGAAGAGGAGATCCCTACCAACATTAAAGACATTCAATTCCACATATCCTTTCAAACAAATCTATCTACATTTCAATTACATCCTCTCTTGAGGTTAATCATACTTTAGACATTTCCTTTCATTTACTTGCAAGTATTTTTCATCATTTGGTTAATTCCAAACTGGGGTTTGACCTGAAGGGAAATCCCTAATCCCAACAACATTTCCTCTCTTTTATATGTGTAGGTTGCAGGTGCGTAGCTGTAATTGTAGGTTTAGAGTCCATTTTTAGAGATGGAAAAACCCTTTTCAGTGCATGAATTTTTCAGCAGACCGAGTACACTTTCAACTCGGTCTCAACAACTTTTGCTCAAATTTGTAGGGGAGCTTTGTCGCGACATCTTATTGCTAATTCCATGTGCAAAACTTCATCCCACATCTCTATCTCAAGATATAATCATTTCTTTGTCATCTTTACACTTAGTCTCAATTCATTTGATTCAACTTGTCTATTTTAAAAGAGGGTTACTTTACTTTCCAAATTTATTGCAAACTCCCTACAATTCACTTACCATTCAATCTCTTTCCATTGATATTTGATCTATTGAATTCAACCCCCTCTTTTAAATGTAATGTGCATTAGAAGTTGAAGGGAATCCTTTGTGAAACTTTTACTCCATTCTTGAGTAGGGTAAAGCTTTCCACTTGATCTCCTCTCATCACTTTTCATCACATTACACCCCTTACGACACAATTGTTGGAACATAATGGATCACTGAGAGGGGGGTGAATCAATGGTGACAATAAAAACTTTGACTCTTAAAAGATCTAAGCAACAATAAATTTAATCACAAAACCATAAGCATAAATATTAAATAGATCAACACACACACACAAGAGACATATCCATAACACCATAATGTACAAGGAAAACCCACGGTGGGGAAAAAAATCAGTGAGAAATGTTGTTGGAGTTTACTGCTCCAATCTAGCCTCATAGGTAAAACTGGTTACAACATTTAGGGCACCAACCCAAGGAGAACCAAATCCTACAATTTATGAGCACCAACCCAAAGGAGCACCAACTCCTAGCTTTAGGGCACCAACCCCTAGCTCTGAACACCCACTCAGAGATTACAATGAGTATAGATAATGAATACACATTAGATACCTTGTTGCAAATGAGGTTTTGCAACACCTTGATAATCTGTTGTTGAGATTGATTGACTCTCTTCTTCCCTCAGATCTTTATGCCTCAATCTCAACTCTTAGCTCTATATTTGTCTCTACTCTTGTTCTCTATTTTCTTCTCTTTGTCAAGCTCTTCTCTCCTACTGCTCTTTCTACCTTTTCTTAATCTCTTGTTGCCTCTAGTTGTCTTCTCTCTTTGCACTCTAATCGCTGCTCTCTATCTCTGATCTTTGTTGTTCCCTCTTATCTTCTCTATTTTCTTCTTCTAGCTGCCTATGTTTTTATTATAGTTCTATATTATATATTTTTATAGAACTCCTCCACCACTTTTGCCCCTTTCTTAGACTACTCTACATGCAATCTTCTCCCTCTACACCTACACTATCTACTATGTTTCTACAACCTTTTTTTTCATGGCAACCTTTTTCCCTGATCAACAACACCACTCACACTGACATGAATTCATCTATCTTGGTCACGGATCCCTCTTCAACACTATTCTTGACCGTTGCATTCATTTATCCAACCTGCATGAGGTCAGTCTGATCTTAATTCATCACACCTGGGACAACGTTATCCTCTTCTTATCATTACCCCACAATCTATACAATTTTCAATATATCTTCCAAATAGATCACTTATTCAGTTTTCATTCTCTCAGTTGGTAATTTAATTTCAAAGACGTGCCAAAACTATAATCCTTTCTAGCTTTCAATGTGGATCATTGATCTAGATTCAACTAGGAAGCCTTAATCTCACCTATCATTGTGGTGGTTCCATGCACCACATCATCATATTCCTCAACCTTCTCTGCCACTTGTCCACTTAGCTTTGCCAACTAAGTTGCCTCATAGCTATCCTTTTTCTGTACTGTCATCTATGTATCTGCATTGCCTACTTCACCTACCAATATCAAATCTCAACGCCTTCTACACTAAACACATCTTCTCTATTCACTATACCTAGTTCACTATATTTGGCAAACTCAATCTATCTTACAAATTTTGTTCTGCCTCAATTGATCATCTCGAGCGCTGCAATTACCTATAACAAGTTCGCCATTAATGCATTATTCATCCTCTGTCGACCTCTACATTGATTGGGTCGACCAACTGCCATACTAAAGTCCATCGTCACTTACCTATGCAAATTTGTTTTGTTTTGTGACCTTTGAAAACTGCATGTCCTCATTAACATCGTCCAAGTCACTCTATCAATCCTAATTAGCATCCTTGTGGACAATCGGGCTGCCTAGACTAGTCGAAATTCATGTTGTGACAATCGGGCTAACACATAGGACTTACTCTGCCTTCACAACTTATCCCAACAACCATTTGATGCCTTTGATTCCTTTTGTCAGCATTGGTTACACCGATGGAAAAACTCACTTTGATTCCACTTATCATCATAGGCTATCCCGAACAAGGAACCTCCAAGCTAATTGATCATGTATCAAAATAAGCATAACTATCAGCATAATAAAATCATGTTAGATCAACAGTATAAGTCATTCCAATAATCATACTATCAACTCACCTTTATCGGTATAGGTAGCCCGATACTCAAACTCCGCAGTGAAAAACTACATCGACATAGGTTACTCCAACGAGAACCTCCCCTTTGATTTTTTTTAATCGCCATAAGCCATACCGAACCACATTCTCCATCTTGACACACCTTATCGACATAAGCTATCCTGAACTAAAGACTTCAAGCCAAATGACCACTCATCAGAATAGTCATAACTATTGGCATAGATAAAACATGTTAAATCGACTGAACAAGTCATTCCAATGATACTCTATCTACCTTTCTTTATCGGCATAGCTATTCCAAAAGCTCAACTCCATGGTGACAAACTTCATCTTTATACGGTATCCCAAATCACATACCCATCAGAATAGTTAACACTATCAAGTTAATGTCTGGACACTATCCCATGAAAACAAACCTATCTCGATGATCCCATGTGAACCGACATCAACATAGTTACTCTGACATCGAAATCCAAAGACCTCCTCCATATCGGCATATGTTATTTTGATGAACTAAACAATGAGTCAATTCTTCTTTTTCCTCTATTGGCATAGCTTGGTCTATCGACATAGTAGAAATTCTCTATTCCGCCTTCAATAGAAACTCCGATAGGTATCCTCAATCTCTTGGTCGGCATAGCTATTCTAACACAGTGATATCAGAGTAATTGACACTATTGGTATAACACAAAATCATTATGCCACCTTTGTCATCTAACTCGATGCACATCCTTAGTCCCTTGGTCAACATAGCTATCCTGATATGACATAAACTGCACACAACCCGACATCGACATGACTTATGCCGATAGCACTTTCCTCCACATGACTTGGTATTGACCAAGTTATTTTGATACAACCATCTAAGCAGATATTACCTACACAACACTTGATCACTATAAGTTATCCCAACATGATCACTGCAACAATACAACACTTGATCCATGTAACATACTGGAGTCTTGCCAATATACATGATTTAACTTCATAGACTTTATAGGCATTGTGGGATTCTGTAAAAACATTGTCATCTTCATCAACCTAATCCATCAACCGAATCACAACAACTCATCTACTACATTGTGGGAGTCTGCAGCAACAATGTCATCTTCATCAACCTGATCACAACAACTCATTTGCAACTTCATTAACCCTGCACACACATGTTGACATCAATGACAAATTCAATTCCAACAATAATATGTTGTCCTAAGGAGTCATATGGTGTCCTAAGGGGTCATAGAACACCATATGACCCCTTAGGATATAATACGACTCATAACGATATCATATGGTGTCGTACGGGGTCACCGGACACCATATGACCCCTTAGAACACAATATGACCCCGAACGACACCTAAGGGGTCATATGGTGTCCTAGGGAGTCATATTATATCGTATGACCCCTTAGGACACAATATGACCCCTGAGCACACCATACAACACCATATGGTGTCCTTAGGGCTCATATGACACCATATGACCCGTTAGGACACAATATGACCCCTAACAACACCTAAGGGGTCATATGGTGTCCTAAAGGGTCATAGGATACCATATGACCCCATAGGACACAATACAACTCCTAACAATACCTCATGGTGTCCTAATGGGTCATAGGACACCATATGAACCCTTAGGACACAATATGACCTCTAACAATACATAAGGGGTCATATGGTGTCCTAAGGAGTCATAAGACACCATATGACCCCTTACCACACTATACAACCCCTAACGAGTACATATTGTGTCCTAAGGGATCATATGGTATCTTAAGGGGTCATAGTATAACATATGACCCCTTAGGACACCATACAACCCATAACAACACCGTATCATGTTTGAAGGGGTCATTATTGGAAAATTGGAGGAATTGATTATGTGCTGCATTGATGTTTTATCATTGATGGCAACACCGGCTATTTTGGTTGTTTACCAGTTTTCGGTAGGTTCTGGTAGAGTGGTTAGATTATGATACTGATCCGGTATGCTCCAGTATGCTTTGGTTTGTGGAATTGGTTTGGATCTTTCATTCATGCTATTCAGATGTGTATAACATTCAGTTAGTTCAGGATTTGATAATCCAGATGCTATCATTTGTTCTAGTTAGCCTTTTGGTTACCGGTAAGGGTTTTACCGACAAAGCTTTGTTGAAGATTTCTTGGTGAATCTAATAAGTGGTGTTGGTGTGGCTTCTACAAGCTTATCAAAATGATGATGGTTATCTTGTTCATGTTCCAGTTGTTCGTGGTGTTTCATTTGGCTTATGGTGACCTATTTTAAGTCTGGTGGTTATTCTGTTAGGTTATGGACCTATTTATGTAACGTATTGGTTGATGCTCCCAATGCGTCACCGATTGGATTTATTGTTTGGTTTATGTTGTTTTAGTCTTAGGCCAACTTGGTTTATCATTGGATTGTGGGTTTATATTATGAATTTAATATATTAACTTTTAGGTGGCCGACCTAATTGTTTAGGTCCTGGGTTGGTATAAATATGATGTTAGATCTCTTTGTAGATCATGGCATGGGATTAAGGTTATGGGATTATCTATGTGTGAATAAATTTGTAATCATATACAAAGGTTTTGGTCAATCATAGGTGATCAAACTGGGTTTGTGGAAGAGGTTTAACACCTCCGGTATTGAGCTTAATTGAAACTGTACTCAAGCATAGGAGATGCTAGATTTGTAGTTCAATCTTCTTTCTGAATTGTAGTCCAAAGTTTTCTGTAGTCAGTGAGACTCCTTTTGTTATGAGAAGTGTGCTCTAGGTTGGTGGCCTTCCTGCATGTGCAGGTCCCTTATTATAATAATTATTCATTAGGTCAGTGGATAGATATTGTGGGTTTCCAATCCCACCATGGTTTTTCCTCTTGGAGGTTTTCCACGTATAACTCTGTGGTGTTATGGTGATCATCTTTGTGGTTGCATTGTTTCTCATTGTTATATGATTTTATGTTTGTGATGCTAAAAATGTGGTTAGTATAAGAATCATACACATATAATGAGATAATAAGATATAATTGAAAAGCTTAATTTCAAAACTAAATCAAAGATGCAAACCATAAGCCTTCCTTGAAATGTCCCATTTTCCTCTATTCTTGAGGACCTTGAAGGTGTTGGATTGATGGGCTCTCAGCGGAGCAATGACCTCCAAAGTGACAACTCAAGAGCTGAGTAGCTAATTGATCATGATTGACTATGGAGATGATATGAAATGCATGATGTAAGAAACTAGATTAACATACTATGATAAATCCAAAGCTAATTACTAGATAATTGAAATGCAAATTGCCTATAGTAATGATGCCTAAATTGATATGAGATGGGATCTACCTATAGTAACAATTCATAAGATGAAATGAGATCAGATCCTTATTGCTCCAAAATGAGGGGTATTTATAGGATTTCCAAGGCCAAAGCTGAGGTGGCAGGAATCGACAGTCTAGATTTGATCTGAAGATATCAAGGGCCAAGATTGAGGAAGTTGGAGAAGAGGTTGGAGGAAGGGACACTTGTCATCTCTGTGGTGACAAGTGTCAAGGAGCCTTGCTCATGAGAGGGCAAGTGTCCAAGGGAGGAGACATGTGGCAAAAGTGCCATGTGTCTCAAGGAGAGAATATCCACACCTTGAGAGGTTAGGATAAGGAGGTTAGAATGTGCAAGATAGGATAGGTTTAGTTAGACCCATGATTAGATTGAATGGGTTAAGCTAGGGGATGGTTAGGTTGGGTGGTTAAAGTTAGGAGCCATGTGCTCATTTGAAATTAGAAATTCAAATAATTGGAAAATGGTAATTAATCTCAACAAACTTGAGTTTGTTAATCTTAATTAGGGATTAGAAGAATTGATTAGTATGGGGAGACATTAATTAATTTAGAATTAATCAATCAAAGGGGGATGTGAGATGAACTATATAAATAAATCATTTAGATTTATTTACTAGTAGATGAATAGAGAAATTAATTAAATTGCTTGTGAATTCAATTAATTGGGAAGGGGAATTAATCAAATATCTGCGTATTTAATTAACTATCTTCAGACCATTTTTAGGTGTATACATTTTGCCCCTCTTTGAAGCGATGTGTGACGATGCGTTGATTCAAAGAATAATCTCAATATGATGATGTTGTTGATTTGATAGAATGTAGATTTGATCTTGATTTGATGCAGATTTGGTTTCAATGTGATATTGATTTGATTTGGAGATGATAAATCTCAATATGATGCGGATTCAATGTTTGAGATGATATGATGTGGATTTGATGTTTGAGATGATAAACCTCGATATGATGCCCCAGACGCTAATTGATAGATATGTAGTACGATGATGCCCCCTCAGGAGATCAATTGAGATAATTGACCTTTGGAGTTTTTGGATCTTTGAGAAATTCATATTGCAATAGACTATTGGATGATTCCTGCAACTGTGGTTGATGAAAGTGCAAGTTCTTCGATAACTTTGATATGGTTCTTGATGTGATGATTGATAGAGTTTGATTGAATTGATAGGATTGATGAGATCGAGATCAAGTCTAGTTTCAAGATTGGCACCTCTTGTATAAGACAAAGATGATCAAAGTGTTTGGTTTCAGGAATGATATATCCTGTATAAGACTTGATCAAAACGTCTGGTTTCAGGAAGGATTCAGCCTGTATAAGACATGATAGAATGGATTGGATGAGATGGATTGATAGAATTGATAAGATTGATTGGATAAAGAACTAACAGTTTGTTGATATCATGTTGCAGGGAGATACATAAATGCTGATGTGGGTTCATTTGAGGGGGTAGTATAAGATTTGCATTGGGTTTTTCCAGATTTTAAAAAAAATTCCATACACCTCCCCAAAAAAATTATTTATGCATTTCAATTATCATAGTATTACGCAAATCTGGATTCAGTACCGTGGTTTTTCCCCTTACAGGGTTTCCACATACAAATATTAGTGTTATGTGTTGTGGATGACTTTATGTTTATGTTTCATGCATTAATCCTTACCGGTATAGCAATTTACTATTAACACTGTCTACCAGCATACTTAACTGGTTTACCAGTATTAAGCATTAAGTTGGTTAATTAGTTTTTGGTTTGAATTTATTAGACAATTGATTCACCCCCTCCCTCTCAGTTGTCTCCAGGACCTAACAATTTATTAGGGGTCCCATAGATATAGAGAGGGGGGGGGTGAATCAGTATCTAACCGGTAATTAGAATTTCTTAACTTAAAACATGCAGAACATAATATAATAGTGTACCGGTATGCAAGAAATAATGCAATAAACAGAATCAAGAACATCCACATGAATAGCACACCATAACACAGGGTTTTAACGAGGAAACCCGGTGTGGGAAAAACCTCAGTGGGATTTGTGACCCACAATATTCACTCACTGGCCAATAAGAGAATATTACTTACAATAGGGGCCTGCACATGCAGGAAGGCCAATTGCCTAGAGCTCACTGCTCAATGGGAAGTCACACTGACTTACAAATAAGGATTATACTAATCCAATAACTTGTACTGCTTTACAATAGCATCTTCAATGCCAGATCCAGCACCAGTTCCTGCTCTGTTCTTTACATATACCCTTTGACCTATATTTCACACATTAGGTCTGCCTAATATTTTCCTACTTACTTCTACATCACTCCTACAAATGTCTTCAATGATCTCCTTTATATATAAGAGTCATTTTACAATTTGCCAAGTCGGCTTACAATAATAAACAAAATATTATATAACAAAATCTTGTTGGCCTCTGTGTCGGTATACTTCTTTTCTTCTGTGTCGGTGTCAGTGTCGGTGTCCTTAGTACCGATGTTGAGTGTGATCTGCTAATGCTGGTGCCATAGGATTGCAAGGTTGCTATCAATGACAAAACCTTCAATCACATACAATGTCTCATTGGAGTGTACATATGCCAACAATCTCCCCCTTTGGCATCCGAGAGGCGCCTTGGGCTCCACTGCGGGCGCCATGAGCGCCGCAGACGGCACCTTGGGTGCCACCGTGAGCGGGGGGGGCATTTTTTTTATTTTTTTATTTTTGATAAAAGTGGGCAAGCCACTAAACTATATTTTATTAATTTTGAATTTTGAAAATACAAACGGGTTCAAAGGGCATACCAGTAGGAAAGAACCCACAAGAAAACCTCCGGTTGTGGCCCAAAAAAGTAAATTTAAAACCCCATAAACCCAATTACATATCTGATTATGATCCCTCACCCATTACATCGCTTTTCAAAGATATACATATCAATATCCAAAAGAAACACCCATATACCCAATTACATGTTTAAAATTGATCACCCACCCATTACATGGCTTATCGAAGATATACATATCATTATCCAAAAAATTATGAGGAGTAATCTGTAGAGTAATCTTGCCATGAGGATAGACAACCGATCAGAACCCTACATCAAAAAAAGACAACAACATATCTGCACACAAAATTAGTTATGAAACCAAGAGCTTGAGCTCTCAACAGGGGGCTCTCTATCCATGATCAAAGGAGGAATGCTCTGCAAGGGAGATTCCAACCGCGGAGGAGCTAAAGCCAAAAAACCAAAGGAGAGCAGAGAATGCAAACCTGTAAGCACCACTAAGGCTTTATCCAAAAGCTATGAGGGAACCGATTCTAGCAAGGATTCAAAAGCATGCAATGTGTCCCCCAATCTATCACATAATAACCCCATTCTCAATTCGAACAATAAAACTCCATAGTTCCCATTATCCAGCAGATCAGAGCGAGGAAGAAAACCCCCGTAATAAAAAGAGCCCAACTCAAAATGATAATTGTCCAATGCAGAATTAACAAGCTCCCAAGAGCAAATCGAGGGAGAGATAAATGTATGAACCAAGAGGTGGATTAAATCCTTATCAAGCAGAATATCATAACAAACAGTAAGAAATCGAGACAAAATCTCAGAGCCAGAAAAGAAAAGACCAGATTGCAACCAGAGAGATCCCAACAACCTACGAACCTCAAAATCCACCTGAGGAGTAGGAAAACAAAACACTTCCCCAAGCAATTTAGAATTATTACTGGGAGCCTCATTTTCCCTTTCAATCGGGCATTCAACAATGACGCTGTATCTTGCAAGAGAAAAAATGCTCGACATATGAAACAAAGCTCGAGAGAGAAAAATCCAAGCATTCACTATTGAATTGAGAATGAAATTGGCTTTTAAAGACCAGTCACCCCCAAAAACATGAACCGAGATAATCATGGTACTTCAAAAATATAAATAAAGCATTGAAGCGAGATTAAAGCTTATACAAGATAAACCATAAATAATGGACTTCGCACAAGGGTGGCGGCTGAAACAAGTACTCTATATCCCAACCGGTGCCACATAACAAGCAACACACTCCTTGCCATAATAGCTTCATAAAAGTTGTTGATGATTACCAAAACACATTCCCTTCGTACATTATGAAACAGTAAAGTTTTTCAAAAAACACACGAGCAAGGATAAAGAAGATCCAAAATACCAAATCATGACCATGAAACCAACCTACTGACAGGGCACCATCATTATACCATAACAGGCACCACCCTTGTTGCTTATGATAGATCATAAGCATACTCAATAGCCACCTGGGAAATGCCTACTAAGCATGCTTACCACCTGCGCATAAACCCCAAACATGCTACCTTCTTAAGGCATAAGGGCACTAAAGGATTTTTTTATGAGAGCATACATTAAGAAAAACCAATAAAATTTAATGCAAATGTTTCATTAGGGAAGGTGGGAGCTCATTCATACTTATATCCTGCAAGTTTGCATTAGTGTCAATAGCTAAATTTGCCAAAAAATCTGCTATTATATTAATTTCTCTGAAGCATTTGGTGATCAAAAAGGAATCAAAGAAAGCCAACTGTTGTAAAATTAACTCCAGAACATATTGTAATTCCCTACAATTAGATTTCTTCTTCATAACACATTGGATGGTTACCATCGAGTCCCCTTCAATTACCAAATCCTTGATACCCAAGGACATAGCCATGTCCAAACCCAGTGACAGGGCCTTGAATTTTGCGAAATTGTTGGACTTATACCCAATAGAATGGCATCTAGCCTAAACAATATTCACATGATGATCAAAAATCACCATACCTACCCTTGCCAAACCAGGATTTCCACGAGAAGCACCGTCAAAATTTAATTTAAAATCCTTATTAGGAGGGGGCTTCCAAATAGCTAAATGTCTTTTGGTTAAAGCATTGCTCTTTCTCAAAATGGAACCATGAGAAGGCAAGATAGATAATAGCTTCCAAACCCTACTCACCCTGCTATCCCAGTGCGAGAAAGAAGAGAGATTTTCGAGGTTCTTAAAGATATAAGACAAGACAACTTTTGAAATAGAAGATTCAATTTTGAGTAAAACCTCCTCAAGAGAAGAGCTATGCTTTTTAAAGATCCTATTATTCCTCTCTAGCCAAATGTTCCATATTAATATGGAAGGGGAAGCAATCCAAAGACAACCATAGAAAGATGAAGAAAACAGAAGAGGCCAAGCTTTGAAATGTGAAATAAGATCTTTACCTATTACAAAAGATAGGTTCAATTTGTCAAAAAGCCACTGCCAACATTGAAATGCAAAATCACAGTGAAGGAAGAGATGAGAGGAGGTTTCCAAATTTTTTTTGCATAACACACAAGAAAAAACAAAAGTGATACCAACTCTATCCAAGTGCATGCCTGTAAGAACTCTATCCTGGACTGCTAACCAGGCGAAGGCACCTGCTTTCGGAAGACAGGCCGAATGCCAAAACAGCTTGTATGGCCAAGAGGAAGAGTTATTTGCCGACACAAGAGAGTTATATCCATCCTTAACCATGTATTTGCCCAAGATGTTCCTAGTCCACATAAGTTCATCATCAGAGTCAGTTAGGATAATCGTTCATTCTTCCAAAACCTTTGCAAAGTGCAGCTTGAGATCATTCTCAACATCCAAGAATTCAATGGATTTCCATTTTGCCAATTTTAGATCACCATTATGAATTACCTCGAAGTAATCTACCACAAAAACCCCCCAAAGGGAAGAAAGGATAGATATCAAAGGGGACCAGTCCCTTATATTCTGCAAGGGAGTATGACCATTCCACATTTCATCCCAAAATCTAACCTTTTTCCCATTATGAACAATCCAAGAAAGATGTGGCAAGATAACATTCGTACATTTGCAAATAAAATTCCACATAGCCGAACCTAAAGGTAGATTAGATAACTAAAAGACATACTCCCTAGGTCCATTATTCAAATATTTTGCAAACATTATTTGTGCCCAAAAAGAATCAGGTTTCTCATACAACTTGTAGACCAATTTAGCCCCCAGAGCCAAATTCTGTTTATTCAAATTTCTAATACCTGTACCTCCCTGTTCCTTGGGCAAACAAACTCTATCCCGAGCTACTAAGGGCAGTTTATGCTTCCCATCTTTATTGCTATTCCAAAGAAAAGACCTAAGAGTGTCCTACAAGCTTACTAATACCGATTTTGGGGTGCTTACAACTGACATAAGATAAATAGGGACTGAATTCAACATAGATTTAATCAGTACCGGTTTTCCTGCAAGGCTCAACCATTTATGGCTCTAGGATAAAATCCTCTTCGAGATGACTGAAATGAGCTTTTCCCAAAAGGATAGATTGTTATTTTTAATGAAAAAAGGTATACCCAGATACTTACAAGGAAGAATACTAGGATCAAAACCCCAAAAGGTCTACAATCTTTGCTGGACTAATTGAGAAGTGTTAAGGAAGAATATTTTTGACTTCTCAATGTTAACTTTTTGGCTTGAAAAAGCCGCATACTATTGGATAACCCCATTTATAGTATTAGCCTCCTTTAAGGAAGCTTTACCAAAAAGAAGAGTGTCATCAGCAAATAAACAATGTGAAATATGAAAAGGAACCCCATGAATCGCAATCCCCCTCCAAAGACCTTTTGATTTTGTAGCCTTAATTGCCTAGCTAAAAGACTCTGCTAAAAGGATAAACAGGAAAGGGGACAAAGGATCCCCTTGCCTCAATCCTCTTGAGAAGGAGAAAAAACCACAAGGAGACCCATTAATTAAAACTGAGAATCTAGTAGTGGAAATAACAACCTTAATCCATTTGACCCAAGCCTTAGAGAAACCTAATTTGAGAAGAACACAAACTAAAGCCTCCTACTCAACCCTATCATAGGCTTTCATCATATCTAGTTTGAGAATCATAGATGGGACCTGCTGAGAATGGATAGAATGCAGCACTTCGTGCACCATAATGGCATCCTCTGGAGTTTCCCTACCAAGAACAAAACCACCCTGCTCTAAGGAGATGATTTTGGGAAGAAGTCTTGCCAATCGAAGGGAAATTGCCTTAGTAAATATTTTATATAGAGTATTGCATAAAGCAATAGGACGAAAGTCAGCAAAGGTCTTAGTTACATCTTTCTTTGGGATAAGGGCAATCAAAGTAGTATTAAGTTCTTTTAACATTGACCTATATCTCCTAGGGGATTTTTATTTTTATTTTTATTATTATTATTTTTTTAGTTTTTATTTTAATTTAAATTTTTTAAAAATTTTATTTTTTAAATTTTTTTGATTTATAGATTTTTTGATTTTTCTGATTTTTATTTTGACGATTTTTAAATTTTGATGATTTTGACAATTTTTTGATTTTGATGATTTTGACGATTTTTTGATTTTTTGATTTTTGACTTGATTTTTGGAAATTTTTTACGATTTTTCAATTTTTGATGATTGCTGATGATTTGATTATTCTGATTTTTTTATTATTCTCGATTTATACTTGATTTGATTATTCTAATTTTTCACTCCGCGTCTGAGTGGTCACACTGATATGAGACAGTGATGTATTCATGTACACACCCTTTTGTGATGAGATATTCATGATTCCCGCGATGTATATTTGTGATGTATCTTATATATTTTGTGATATCATTGTACCTTGGACATTGATTTTGTTTTGACGATATGATATGCAGTCGATCCTACTAAATGAATGAATGAGTTTATGCTTTAAATGAATGATGTCTTGGTATGCAATGGTTACTTGAGATGAACTAACTTATCATGCAGGATGAATGAATTGATTATTTTTGTTATTGTCCAATGTACTCAATCACGTAATAAGAGAGATAACACCATATTAGCTTTGGCCTTGGAAAAGATGAGCATTGTGATCCCATGCAGAATGAAATGCACATCTATCTTAAAATGCAATGCAATGCAGTGATTGGACCAGTCATGGAGTCATTGCTTTGTTTCATCATTGAGCCTTTAAGATGTGGAAAGTGAGTGCAAACATCAATGGTATAATTGAATCATGATGACCTAAGCACTACTTTCCTGGGTTTTGATATTGCAAGTTAGCACAAGCATCGAGGTATAATTGAACCAAGATGACCAAAATGTTGCTTGCGTAAAACAGACAATATTAACCATTTCTATATGCAAGTTTGAAATGTCTTCCATGATATTCTGATGATCATTTCCTTAGACAACTTTTCACATATTGATGATCAATTTACAGACAGTAGACAAGAAAAATATCATGTTCCTTCCTCGTTCCTCTAGTCAAAGACATCCTGGAGTTACTCAGAAATCATGATAGTGAAAATCAAAATAAAATAATTGAACCATTATTTCCAAAGTGTTAAAATCATGAGTCAAGATATATCATCCATTGATATGTGTTTTGTCATGTTTAGATTCATATGTGATAGTTAATGGTTGACAATGTTGGATGTATCTCAGTTTTTCGCTTAACAAGCGTTGTCTGACTATTGTTCTACCTGTTTGATTAAGCTCAAAACCGATTGGAATGTTTTTGCCCCTAGCTAGGTGTAGGATTTTGCCCCAAGCTTAGAAAAAATTATGATATACCTCGTGATCCAAACCATGGCGGGAGATTAACTGCAATGGTCGTGTTTGCAAAAGCTTTATGATATGAATAGTGCTGATGGAAAAGAATGCAAGTAGAAGAATGCATGAACCAATAGATGGCAGAGCTAGCCGATAGATAGCGCATGTTTGCCAGGTTTTCACCCTCTATTTTTATTGCACTTTTTCTCATATTTGATTTTTTTTTTTTTTTTTTGTATTTTTGTTTTTTCATTGTTTTTGGATTTTCTGCTTTTTCACTGTTTTTGGATTTTTCTGCTTTTTATCAATGTTTTTGGATTTTTCAGACATAAAACTTCTTCAGAGGCATGCTATTGATGGGTTCCTCGAGCTGATCTCCATCTTGTGTTGATAGCTGATATGCCCCTGACCCAAATACTGTTGTGACCACAAATGGACCTAACCAGTTTGGTTCAAATTTTTTCTTCTTTTCTCGATCTGACTGATTTCAAGGATTTTCTTTTAGTACTAGATCAAGTCCCCATTGGCAGAAAGGCCAAGATGTTGCTAAAGCATGAAGTTCTTGTGTTGGTGCATGGACCAAGTTCCCATGGATCTGGCATTGTTTGCACGTTCGAGCTATCTAAAAAGAATCTCGTTCCATAGTTGGTCAATAATAGCCCAAGCATATGAGTTTTTTCAAAAGGGTAAGACCACTTGAATGAGTGCCACAAATGTCATTATGGAATTCCTTTAAGGCCTTCTTAGATTCTTCTTGTTCGAGACATCTTAAAAGAGTACCGTCTAGACCTCATTTAAATAGGGTATCTGTGATAAGAGTATAATGGGAGGATTGGCGAGTAAAGTTTCTCTTTTGATTTTTTGATAAGTCAGGAGGTAAGGTGTTATCTTTCAGGTATGTGTAAGTTTGGCCATAGCGGGAGGAATCCTATCCAATAAGTTGACCGATGGTTTGGGAATCAGGACAATTATGGGAAGGGTAAAACAACTCTTCAACCAGGAATTCATAACGCTCTTGATTTTCCTATGTTTGTAATAAAGAAGCAAGTGTTGCCATGGCATCTGCTGCTTTGTTATCATTTCTTGGAATTTGTTCAAAAGTGATTTCAACAAAATATTTCTTGAAGTCATCCACCATCTTCTTGTAAGGCATGAGTTTGTCATCTTTTGTTTGATAGTCATCATTGATTTGATTAATGACAAGCTGAGAGTCTCCAAAGACTTGAAGTTTTTTAATGTTCCTTTCTATAGCCATTTTGATAAATAGAATGCCTGCTCCTGATTTATGTTGTGCTCCTCTATTGATGTCTTCTCTTGATCCATGTTGTGTTCCATTATTGATGTTTTCTCCTGGACTAATATTTGGGTGATGTATTATAAGATCTGGATCGAACCCTGGAATGTCTGCATATGACCAGGTAAAATTGACTTGCCATCTTTTGAAGGATTTCAAATATCTTTTCCTTGCTGGTTCTAATAAAGAGATTGTTGATGGATGTAGATCGATTATGTCAATGATAACTGCTGGTTCTATTAGGATAGATGACTTCTCTTGATGGTACACATGTAAGGTGTCAAATCTCCCATCTTTTGGCCCTTCGAGGAGGTTTTCATCGATAGATGCGTCCTTTCTTTTTACTTTTTCATGGTCTAATGTTGCCAATAAATGGTTTTCAGCATTATACCCGATATTGTTTTCTTTATTTTCATTTTTGCGACTAGGAGATTTTGCACCTATTTGACTTGAAGATACGTTAGCAGAATCCCTAGTGAAAGTTGTTGTAGGTTTGATTTCATTAAGATATAAGGATATGGCATGGTCATTAGGTAAGGTATCAATGTCAGTATGTCCTTCATTTTCCCAGTCCATAGGTTCAGGATAGCTTAAGGATAAAGGATCTTTAGGTTGATATGTTTCAAAGATATTGGGAATCATGATAGAGATGTCAGAGCTTTCAGTAGGTATTTCCATGTCTAGGACAATACTCTCATCAGAATGACCTCGTACAAGAAAATCTTGATTGTCCTCAGTTAATTCCATGTCAGCTGTATGTGATTCTGACTCAAGTAGGCTAGTTCCTAACGTTTGTTCTGCATACATGTGAAATACATCAACACCTACATCTACTTCTTCCCTTTCACTTTCAAGTTGCTCTTGTTTGTTGTTCCATGATAATGAATATTCTTTGTTCCCTTGATCTTTTAGCTGCATTTGTTCTTCCATGTTTAACAAAATTGATGCAAATTATTGTTCCTTGGATTCTGTGTTTGAATATGCTTCCTCTCTGTTATGTGAAACAATGATCTCTTGAGCTGATTTTGGTTTATTACCACACTACACTGGATTTAAGTCTACTAATATTGTGATTTCCTATTCATTGTATGGAAATTTTAAGCACTGATGACATGTGGATGTAATAGCTTGTATGTCCTATTTCCATGGTCTTCCCAAGAGTATGTTGTATGGTAGTTCCAAATCTAGGACTTGGCATGTTGTGTTTTTTTGCAAAGGTCCCACTCTGATGGGTAATATCACAACTCCTTTAGAGGAACTCTTGAGTTGTCACTTTGGAGGTCATTGCTCCGCTAAGAGCCCATCAATCCAATACCTTCAAGGTCCTCAAGAATAGAGAAAAATGGGATATTTCAAGGAAGGCTTATGGTTTGCATCTTTGATTTAGTTTTCAAATTAAGATTTTCAATTATATCTTATTGTCTCATTATATGTGTATGCTTCTTATACTAACCACATTTTTAGCATCACAAACATAAAAGCATATAACAATGAGATGAACTATATAAATAAATCATTTAGATTTATTTACTAGTAGATGAATAGAGAAATTAATTAAATTGCTTGTGAATTCAATTAATTAGGAAGGGGAATTAATCAAATATCTGTGTATTTAATTAACTATCTTTAGACCATTTTTAGGTGTATACAATGTTTACCAGTTGCTGAGTTGTTGTGTTAATAAGGTTAAATTTCTCTATTTAGATAGAACACTAATTCACCCCCCCTCTCAGTGTTCTTGGATCCAAACAATTGGTATCAGAGCCTAATCCCTCAGAGTAAGTCTAATAGCTTGAGGAAGATCCTGTATCTGGAATCTATGGAGATAATTTTGAGAAAGGAACTTCAAGTAGCACTTCAAGACTATGATGTTGAAAGGTTGAGGAACATGAAGTTACAAGATGAGTTGAGATCTAGGAAGGAATTATTTTTACTTTGTAGGATAGGTTGTCATCCGCCCAAGCTAAAAGGAAGGAACTTTGTGATCAATTACAAAATCAGGATGATGGAGAGAAGAATGCTTTAAAGGAATTATGTCAGATGCCAAGTCAGGAGAATGGTGTCATGAAGAATGAAATGAAAGCTATGATTATGAGGATGCCTAAGGAGATTGAAGACCAGAAGAAGAATGAAGAAAATCTTGCTATATCTCTGAAAGATAGATCTGAGGAATGCATAAGGTTTGCACATGAAAATGATGTGTTTAGAACTGAATTGGTGCAATCATAGAACATTGAGTAAGAGTTGGAGAGAATGATGATAATCCTAAGAGGTGATTTAGATGCTGCAAATAAATACACAGTAAGTTCAAGGTTATTTTTGCTAAACTTGATGAGTTATTGAAGGATCAAAGAGACACTGGAAACACTAGAGGTCTTGGATTTGAGCATGGTGGAATCTCTGGTACTGCAAATCAGGGTGACACATCCGGCCAGAAGGTCAACTGGAATTAGAAATCACCGGTAAGGCAACCCAATGCATGTAAATTTAATGGTAGATGATTTGTTTATAATAAGTTTGGTCATAGAGCAAGTTAATGCAGGAATAGAGAAAATCATAATCATAATGCAATTCTTGGTTAGTGTTCAAATTGTAAAAAGTATGGTCATAGAACAAAATATTGTAGAATTAATGTGAGATATCATGCATGTGGAAAGTTTGGACATATGAATAATAAATATAGGTTGAGGAATGGTTACAACAAGGCAATTCAAAAGAACATTGTTACTTGCTATGCATACAACAAAGTAGGACATATTGCTAAATTTTGCAAAAGCAACAACCTACTAGCGGGAAGAGATAAATCTATTGAGAAGGGAAAGCATAAGGTTGATGATATTCAGAAGGAGCATGAGAAGAAGTGGGTTATGAAGTTTGATGCTCAACCGACATAATCGATTGCCCCAGATGTTCATTTGGTTGAAGCATATACCCCAGTTACTCAACTGGTAGAGTAGAATGTTGCCGCACCGACAGGAAACTCATCTAGTATCTAAGGCATTCGCCTTAGGGGGAGAAAATTGATGATAGATCTTGCATTTCCCCTAGTACTGGTTTGAAAGCCTATTTCAAACTTTAGAGAATTCAGTTTGAAGGTTAATTGATGAAGATTTGTTGGATCTTCGATCCGGTTTGGTTTACCGGTAAGTGACTTTATGAGTCATGGTTTGGTCATACATCTACAATTAAGTATTTTACAATATTTGGTAGTGAATTAGAAATTTGATCCTAGATGTGATGAAGGGATATTTATTGGTTATTATAATGAAAGAAAAGCATATAGATGTTATAATAAAAGATTGCAGAGAATTGTGGAGAGTTCTCATGTCAAGGTTGATGAGCTATACAAAGGTCAAATCAGAACTTATAAAAGAGAACTGTAAGTGGAGATGATCATAACTGAACTGGTAGCACATGTACCAGAACATAATGTTGAGCCAGTTACCCTGATAGTATTAGAAAATTCAATAGTAACTGAAGACCAAAGTAGAGAAATAGAAAGCCAGAAGACTCCTAGGTATGTAAGGTTAAATCATTCAAAAGATCAGATAATTGGACAATAAGAAGGTTTGCAACTGATGAGGTATGCTTAATTTATTTAATTGAACTGACATTAGTGGATGAAGCATGTAAGGATGGATGTTGGATGAGATCTATGGGAAAAGAATTGGATCAGTTAGAAAATGACAACACATGGACTTGGATGTTATTGGAACTAGGCTTGATTGGTATGTAAAGGATATTCTCAGAAGGAAGGAGCTGATTATGTTGAATCCTTGCTTTGGTAGCTAGGATTTTTAGATATTTTCGAGGATTTTTCAGGTATGGTTTTTGTTTTATGATGACTTTACACTATGAGCATATTCAAATGTGGATTGGGATAGAGATATAAGTAACCAAATAGGGTCATCTGGTGAATTTTTCCTTCTTGGAAAGAAATTGATTTCATGGATCAGCAAGAAACGGTCATGTACTTCTTTATCTACTGCTGAAGTTGAGTATGTTGCTGCTACTACTAACTAGACACAAGTTCTATGGATGAAGCAAATGTTGAAGGATATAAGGTAGATTGCAATGCACCTGTAGTTATTCACTGCGATAAATCTGTTGCTATTGACATATCAAAGAATTTGGTATTTCACTCTAAGACAAAGCACATATCTATCAAGTATAACTTCTTGAAGGAGAAGGTGGAAGCAAATGAAGTCAAATTGGTTTGAGGAATCATTTGAGTACTTTAGAGATAGATTAGGAGTTTCTACCCCTTCGGTAGAGACTTGAGTGATGCCGATTGGCATCAATCCGGTATGCATTTATCAGTGCTATCAATCATTCCAGATTGATGTGGTGGTGCTACTACTCTGGGGGAGTAGTCAACTATGTGGTTCAGAGGATTTATGATTTTTATTTGATGTTTATGTCATATTTTTGGTATTGATGTCAAAGGGGGAGAGATATTTATGTGAAAAATAGATCTTAATAGAGATATCAATCTAAGGGGGAGATTGTTGGCACAAGGAGGAGGAACATAATTTCAGATTAGTTGTATCCCATTGGTGGAGTTTTGTTCAAGTCTATGGATGGTTAATTGGTAAATATATATTTGTTTGAGAACTTCATTGTCATATCATTTTGGGGAGATTGTTGGATTTCTTCATTTGGGGGAAACTTGTTTGGCATTTCTTGGCACTTGGATGTTTTTCAATCTAGTGTTGCCATCAATGCCAAAGGGGAAGATTATTGGCAAACTGGAGGAATTGATTATGTGTTGCATTGATGTTTTATGATTGCTTGTAACACTAACTATTTTGGTTGTTTACTGGTTTCCGATAGGTTTTGGTAGAGCATTTAGATTATGATATTGATCCAATATGATCCCTTATGCTTTGGTTTGTGGAATTGGTTTAGATATGTCATTCATGCAATACAAATGCATATCACATTTAGTTGGCTCAGGATTTGATGATCCAGATGCTATAATTTGTTCTAGTTAGCCTTTTGGTTATTGGTAAGGGTTTTACTGGTAGAGCTTTGTTGAAGATCTTTTGGTGAATCCGATAAGTGGTGTTGGTGTGGCTTCAGGAAGGTTATCAAGATGTTGATGGTTATCTTGTTTGTGTTCTAGTTGTTTATGGTAATTCATTTGGTCAATGGCAACCTTTTTTAGGTCCAATGGTTATTCTATTAGGTTATGGACCGGTTTATGTAACGTGTTGGTTGATGTTCCCGATGTGTCACCGGTTGGATTTATTGTTTGGTTTATGTTGTTTCAGTCTTAGGCCGACTTGGTTTATCATTGGATTGTGGGTTTATATTATGAATTTATTGTATTATCTTTTAGGTAGTTGACCTAATTGTTTAGGTCCCATGTTGGTTTAAATATGTTGTAAGATCTCTTTGTAGATCATGGCATGGGATTAAGGTTATGAGATTATATGTGTGTGAATAAAGTTGTTATCATATGCAAAGGTTTTGGTCGATCATAGGTGATTGAATTGGGTTTGTGGAAGAGGTTTAAGACCTCTAGTGTTGAGCTTAACCAAAATTATACTCAGGCATAGGAGATGCTACACTTGTAGTTCAATCTTATTTCTGGATTGTAGTCTGATGTTTTCTATAGTCAGTGAGACTCCTTTTGTGATAAGTAGTGTGCTCTAGGATGTTGGCCTTCCTGCATGTGCAGGCCCCTTATTGTAATATTTATTCATCTGATCAATGGATAGATATTGTGGGTCTCCAATCCCACCATGGTTTTTCCTCTTTGAGGTTTTCCACATATAAATCTTTGGTTTTATGGTGTTCATCTTTGTCATTTCATTATTACTCATTGTTATATGCTTTTATGTTTACCAGTTACTGAGTTGTTGTGATAATAAGGTTAAATTTATCCATTCCGATAGAAAATTGATTCATGCTGCCCCCCCATATCACTCTTATTGGATCCCAACAATTGGTATCAGAGCCTAGTGCCTTAGAGTAAGTCTAACAGCTTGAGGAAGATATTGTATGTGGAATCTATGGAGATAAGTTTGATGAAGGAACTTCAAGTAGCACTTGAAGACTATGATGTTGAAAGGTTGAGGAACATGAAGTTGCAAGATGAGTTGAGATCTGTGAAGGAATTCATTTTTACTATGTAGGATAGGTTCTCATTTGCCCAAGCTAAAAGAAAGGAACTTTGTGATCAATTACAAAATCAGAATGATGGAGAGAAGAATGATTTAAAGGAATTATGGCAGAAGCCGAGTCAGGGGAATGCTGTCATGAAGAATGAAATGTAAGTGATTATTATGAGGATGTCTAAGGAGATTGAAGACCGGAAGAAGAATGAAGAAAATCTTACTATATCTCTGAAAGACAGATTTGAGGAATGCATTAGGTTGGCACATGAGAATGATGAGGTGAGAACTAAATTGGTGCAATCATAGAACAATGAGCAAGAGTTGGAGAGAATGATGATAATCCTAAGAGGTCATCTAGATGCTACAAATAAATACAAAGATAAGTTCAAGGTTAGTTTTGCTAAACTTGATGAGTTATGGAAGGATCAAAGAGACACTAGAGACACTAGAGATCTTGGATTTGAGCATGGTGAAAGCTCAGGTACTAGAAATCAGGATGACACATCTACTCAGATTGTCAACCAGAATCATAAATCATCGGTAAGGCAACCCAATGCACACAAATTTAATGGTAGATTATTTGTTTGTAATAAGTTGGGTCATAGAGAAAGTCAGTGCAGGAATAGAGAAAATAAGAATCATAATGCAATTCCCGGTCAGTGTTCAAATTATAAAAAGCATGGTCATAGAACAAAATATTTTTAAATTAATGTGAGATGTCATGCATGTAGAAAGTTTGGACATATGGCTAATCAATGTAGGTCAAGAAATGCTTACAACAATGCAATTCAGAAGAGAAATATTTCTTGCTTTGCATGCAACAACAAAGTAGGACATATTGCTAAATTTTGTAGCAGAAAGAATCTACCGGCAAGAAGTGATAAATCTAATGAGAAGGGAAAGTAGAAGGTTGATGATATTTGGAAGGAGCATGAGAGGAATTGGGTTATGAAGTCTAAGGCTCCATCGACATAAATAATTGCCCCAGATGTTTTTTTGTTTGTACCCCGATTACAAAACTGGTAGAGCAGAATGTTCCTGCACCGATAGGAAACTCATCCGGTATCTAAGGCATTCACCTTAGGGGGAGGAAAATTGATGATAGATCTTGCATTTTACCTGGTAGTTGTCTAAAAGCCTATTTTAGGCTGTGGAGAATTCAGTTTGAAGGTTGACTAGTGAAGATTTGTTGGATCTTGGATCTGGTTTGGTTTATCGGCAAGTCACTTTATGAGTCACGGTTTGGTCATACACCTACAGTTAAGTATTTTTAAATATTTGGTAGTGAATTGGAAATTTCATCCTAGATGTGATGAAGGGATATTTCTTAGTTATTCTAATGAAATAAAATCATATAGATGTTATTAAAAAAGATTGTAGAGAATTGTGGAGAGTGCTAATGTCAAGGTGGATGAGTTGTACAAAGGTCAAATTAGAACTTATGAGAGAGAACCGTAAGTGGAGATGCCCATACATGAACTAGTAGCACTTGTATCAGAACATAATGTTTAACCAGTTACCCCAACAGTATCAAAAAATTCAACAATAACTGAAGATTATAGAAGAGAAGTAGAAAGTAAGAATACTCCTAGGACTGTAAGGTTAAATCAATTAGAAGATCAGATAATTGGACAAGAAGAAGGTTGGCAACTGATGAGGTGTGCTTAATTTATTTAATTGATCTGACATCAGTGGATGAAGCATGTAAGGATGGATGTTGGATGAGAGCTATGGAAGAGGAATTGTATCAGTTAGGAAAGGACAACACGTGGACTTGGATGTTATTGGAACTAGGCTTGATTGTTATGTAAAGGATATTCTCAAAAGGAAGGAGTTGATTATGTTGAATCCTTGCTCCGGTAGCTAGGATTTTTAGATATTTTTGAGGATTTTTTAGGTATGTTTTTTTTTTATGATAACTTTACACTATGAGCATATTAAGATGTGGACTAGGATAGAGATATAGGTAACCGAACAAGCTCATCTGGTGAAGTTTTCCTTCTTGGAAAGAAACTGATTTCATGGATCAGCAAGAAACAATCATGTACTTCTTTATCTACTACTGAAGCTAAGTATGTTGTTGCTGCTACTAATTGTACACAAGTTCTATGGATGAAGCAAATGTTGAAGTATATAATGGTAGATTGCAATGCACTGGTAGTTATTCACTGTGATAACTATGATGCTATTGACATATCAAAGAATTTGGCATTTCATTTTAAGACAAAGCACATATCTATCAAGTATAACTTCTTGAAGGAGAAGCTGGAAGCAAATGAAGTCAGATTGGTTTGAGGAATCATTTGAGTACTTTAGAGATAGATTGGGAGTTTCTGCCCCTCCGGTAGAGACTTGAGTGAGGCATCAGTCCAGTATGCATTTATCAGTGCTATCATTCATTCCAGATTGATGTGGTGGTGCTACTACTCTGGGGGAGTAGTCAGCTATGTGGTATAGAGGATTTATGATTTTTATTTGATGTTTACATCAAAACTTTGGCATTGATGTCAAAGGGGGAGACATATTTATGTGAAAAATAGAGATTAATAGAGAGATCAATCTAAGGGGGAGATCGTTGGCACAAGGAGGAGGAACATAATTTAAGATTGGTTGTATCTCATTGGGGGAGTATGGTTTAGGTCTATGGATGGTTAATTGGTACATATATATTTATTTCAAAACTTCATTGTCATATCATTTTGGGGAGATTGTTAGATGTCTTCCATTGGGGGAGACTTGTTTGGAATTTCTTGGCACTTGGATGTTTTTCACATCTAGTGTTGCAATAAATGCCAAAGGGGGAGATTGTTAGAAAATTGGAGGAATTGATTATTTTTAGCATTGATGTTTTGTCATTGATGGCAACATTGGTTGTTTTGGTTGTTTACCGGTTTTCGGTAGAGCAGTTGGATTATGATATTGATTTGGTATGCTCTAATATGATTTGGTTTGTGGAATTGGTTTGGATCTGTCATTCATGCTATTCAGATGCATATCACATTTAGTTGGTTCAGGATTTGATGATCCAGATGCTATCATTTGTTCTAGTTAGAGTTTTGGTTACCAGTAAGGGTTTTACTGACAGAGCTTTGTTGAAGATCTTTTGGTGAATCTTATAAGTGGTGTTGGTTCGAATTCTAGAAGGTTATCACGATGCTAATGGTTATCTTTTTTGTGTTCCAGGTTTTTGTGGTGTTTCATTTGTCTTCTGGCAACCTATTTTAGGTTCAGTGATTATTCTGTTAGGTTATGGACCAGTTTATGTAATAGGTTGGTTGATGCTCCCAATGCATCACCAGTTGGATTTATTGTTTGGTTTATGTTGTTTCGATCTTAGGCCGACTTGGTTTATCATTGGATTGTGGGTTTATATTATGAATTTATTGTATTATCTTTTAGGTGGCCGACCTAATTGTTTAGCTCCTAGGTTGGTATAAATATGATGTAATATCTCTTTGTAGATCATGGCATGGGATTAAGGTTATGGGATTATCTGTGTGCGAACAAAGTTGTAATCATATGTAGAGGTTTTGGTCGATCATAGGTGATCGAATTGGGTTTGTGGAAGAGGTTTACCACCTCCAGTATTGAGCTTAATAGAAATTGTACTCAGGCATAGGAGATGCTACACTTGTAGTTCAATCTTCTTTCTGGATTGTAGTCTGATGTTTTCTATAGTCAGTGAGACTCCATTTGTGATGAGAAGTGTGCTCTAGGCTATTGGCCTTCCTACATGTATAGGCCCCTTATTGTAATATGGTGTCTCAAGGTGTCACGTGACACCATATGACCCCTCAGGACACAATATGACCCCTACCGACACCTAAGGGGTCATATGGTGTGGTTAAGGGTCATATGGTGTCCTAAGGGGTCATAAGATACCATATGAGCCCTTAATACACCATACAACCACTAACGACACCATATGACCCCTTAAGACACCATACAACCCCTAACAACACCATATGGTGTCCTAAGGGGTCATGAGATACCATATGACCCCTTAGGACACAAGATGGTCCCTAACAACATCTAAGAGGTCATATGGTGTCCTAAGGGGTCATAACACACCATATGGCCCCTTAGGACACCATGCACCCCCTAATGACACCTAAGGGGTCATAAGACACCACATGGCCTCTTAGGACACCATACGGCCCCTAACAACAACATATGGTGTCCTAAGGGGTTATAGGACACCATATGACCCCTAGCAACAATTAAGGGGTCATATGGTGTCATTAGGGGTCATATGGTGTCTTAAGGGGTCATAGGACACCATATGACCCCTTAGAACACCATACAACCTCTAACAACACCTAAGGGTTAGAAGATACCACATGACCTCTTAGGACACAATATGACCCCTAATGACACCTAAGGGGTCATATGGTGTCATTAGGGGTCATATGGTGACCTAAGAGGTCATAGGACACCAAATGACCACTTAGAACACCATAAGACACCTAAGGGGTCATATGGTGTCCTAAAGGGTCATTGGACACCACATGACCTTTTAGGACACCATACGACCCCTAATGACAACATATGGTGTCCTAAGGGTTCATATGGTGTCCTAAGGGGTCATATGACACCATATGATCCGTTAGGACATAATATGACCCCTAATGACACATAAGGGGTCATATGGTGTCGTTAGGGGTCATATGGTATCCTAAGGGGTCATAGGACACCATTCGACTCCTAACGACACCTAAGGGGTCATATGGTGTCCTAAGGGGTCATAGGATACCACATGACCTCTTAGGACACCATAAGACCCCTAACGATAACATATAGTGTCCTAAGGGGTCATAGGACAACATATGACCCGTTAGGACACATTATGACCCCTAAAAACACCTAAGGGGTCATATGGTGTCATTAGGGGTTGTATGGTGTCTTAATGGGTCATAGGACACAATATGATCCCTTAGCACATCATATGACCCCTAATGACACCATATGGTGCCCTAAAAGGTCATATGGTATCCTAAGGGGTCATATTGTGTCCTAAAGTGGCAAGATGAATGATTATTACAATATAAAAAGCAGTGCCAATACCGCTTACAAAAATAAGTTCAAATCACCCCTTGAGAGTGAGCATGAGGTTCAAGGATGAAAATAATATAGTAGTATATGATCCCCTTCTCTCACTCCCTTAGCCCTTTCCCATCCCCCCTCTCCATTCTTTTGTCTCTCACTCACTCTCCCTCTTTCTCTCCCTCTCTCCTTATTTATCTCCTCAACCCCTCTCTCTCCCCATCCCCCCTCTGCTCTCTATATTTCTCTCTCTCCCTATCCCCTTCCCTATCTCTTTATTTCTCTCTCTCTCTCTCTCTCTCTCTCTCTCTCTCTCTTCATTTGTCCCTTTCTCACTCTCCCTCTTTCTCTCCCTCTCTCCTTATTTGTCTCCTCAACCCCTCTCTCTCCCTCTCTCTTACTATTCCTCTCTCCATCTCCCTCATGTATCTCTCTCACTTTGCTTATATGTAAACAAATCGGATATAAGATATAATTCAATATCCAATTTGTTTGCATTAGGGTACCAACGTTAAAAAAAGGGCGCCAACAAGAATGTTTTGTAGCTCTAGGGAAAAATATGAATAAAAATTGGATATCTGATTTTTCCACCATACAAAAATAGGCTTGTGGGTCATTTGGTGCATTCCAACAGCCCACACATTCATTTTTCAGTCAACATTCATGGGTTTTCAAATAGAGTGACATAATTCAGCTTTTGAGAGATTCTTGTGGACAAATTTGACATTGTCAATCATTTAGGAACATCTTTTTGCAGGTATAATGGGGAGCAGAAGTCATTGAAAGAATAAATGTAAGAGAAAGATTTCAAATGAACAAATAGAAGTATATAAACAAAGAGATATAGAAGTTCAGAGGAGAAGACAAGGTATGTCAAATATTGGTGAAGAATTTGCAAATGTTACTTCAAGTGAAGAGGAAATTGAATTTGAAAATGTTGTGCAAGTTATTGAAAATGAAAATGAAAATGTATATTTTAATATTAAAAATGTTGAACATGATATTCAAAGTGGGAATGACAATGTTGAAATATATATTGAAAATGTTCAACATGATATTGAATTTACAAATGAAAATGTGGGAATTGACAATGAAGGTGAAAATGTGGGTGTTGACAATGAAGGTGAAAATTTGGGAATTGACATTGGAGGTAAAAATTTGGGAAATTTTGACATTGAAGGTGGAATTGTTGAACCAAGTGAACAATATGTAACAACAAATTGCATGAGAAATAAAGACCCTCTCATGGATGAAAGACAAATTCCAAATTCAAGACCTTCAAGGACCCTAGAATGGTTACTTGAAATTGATGAGAACATTATTGCCAATCTTGAAGGCAAGAGGTCAACAAGAACCATTCAATTGTGGGCTACACAACTTTTCAACCAATATTTTAGCAATAAGACATTGACCGAGCAATGCCAACTTTCTGTTCAATTGCTAAAGATGCAAAAGATGAGACCAATGCTAGCCAAATTGAAGATTTGTATGAACAAGAAGATGGAGAAAAATTCTATTATTGTAAAAGATCTTTTTAATGCTCTCAATTCTATTGGAAAGAATAGCAAGGAAAAAGATAAGAGAGTCGCTTGAAGAGTGATTACAACCTCCTTAGTAAGCCATCAATTGAGGAAGGCTCATTTTATGAGACAAACTTGTGTTGATTTGAACATAAATCATAAAACTTTGAATAGAGCACTTGCAAGAAGAAAAAGATTCGATGATCCCCTTCAACATGATACATGGATTTTGGTGGGAGGCTTCCACGTGTTGATAGAAAGTTCCAGATGCTGATTTATGTTTTATGATTTATGTTCAAATCAACACTTGCAAGAACAATTTTGGCACTATAAATCTAGAGTATCACCCAATGTAAAGGATGTTTTAAAATTTTGAATCGACAACTGAGACTGCACACCGCATCCCAAACATTTCTTGGAATCAAACCAAACAATGTTGGGAATTTATTTTTTGTGAAGAACATCAAACTTTGCAAATATCGCAAAGGGTCTTTGAATATTTGTAGCCATTTTATTGTGTACCTATTAAGATTCATAATACTTGTTGTTTCAAATACCATGTGGAGTTTTCAATGTACCATGAACTTTTATGTTATATTCATTCTACGATGCATACTAATGATATGTTGCAGGAGTGCGGTGCAATGCAATTTTCCAGATCATCAAGAGACTTGATAGATCTATTTTTGTGTTGTAGAGATAATGGATGCTTTTTCTATAGAAATGATTGTTTGAATGAGAAGTGATCACAATGTGGTGGGTTGTCAAAGTTTGTTTCATTTTTTCATGAGGGTAGCCAACACGAGTTTGGAAAGAATATTGTTGAGAAAAAAAGATATGAGACGGTGAAATATACTTTGAAGAGTGGAGGTGAAGGTTCCAGATGCGAGTTGGTCTCTAAAGAGGTTAGTGTTGCTGATTTTATTTTGGATTTAAAGGAAAATATTTTCTACAAGTATGCAAGACACACCCATAGGTCTCAGTGGTTGGATCAACAGTTCAAGATGTGTAAGAACTCTTTCTCAATTGGCACTATTATATCAGTGGTTGATTTTGCAGAAAACTATACATTGTAACCACAAAATGAGGTACAGTCTTAGTATTACAATTCAATCCAAATTGTTATTTTGTTCACATAACATATAGACATGCCCCTGATAGTATATAAGAGGACAGGAAGATAATCAGGGGGTATCATTTTTATATGAGTGATGATAGATCACACTCCTCTGAGTATGTGCAACATTGTTTCGAGAATTGTTTTGAGTTCTTGCAGGAGAAAGGTATTGCAATTGATCAACATCTCATATGGTTAAATAAGTGCATGGGTAAATTCAAGAATACTCGTATGTTTTATTGGTTGAGTAGAATGCATGTAGAGAGGCATATACCTCATATTTGGAGTTTTTTTGAAGCAAGGCATGGGAAGGGGGAACATGATGGAGTAGGTGCATGTTTGAAGAGAGATTTAGTTAAGGAGAAATTGAGGATTTCAGGTGAAAATTTCTTTGATGCACATTCTATTGTTGATTGGTGTAGTTCAACATTGTTATAGGGAGGGACACTTGATTCAACAGTGCATTGATTCTTTTGGTTGGTTGAGGACAACATAGTGGCAGACAGATTGGATTGTCAAACAATTAAAGATTCTTCAAAGATGCATTCATTTCACATCTCAAATGCAAGTACATGGACCATTTGGATATGAGAGTTGGCTTGCTTTTGTCAGAGTTGTGTTCAGTGTGATTGGGATCAGTGCGAGTCAAGTGAGTGGGTTGATACGTGGGTTCCATAATATCAAACTCCTTTATCTCAAATAATATCCATGTCAAATGATGACATGGAAAGTTTAGTTGAGTATGACCGTCTTTCAAATCTTCTACAACCAGGACATGTTTTTGTAGTGGTTGCACCATAAGGGATTGAAGAGAGATCAGACTATTGGTTGGCACGGTGTGTACAGGGAAAGCAAAAGCTAACATAGCTAGTGACAGATGATGATGGGTTGACATATCTTATAGGTTCAGTTGTTGTTGTAGGAATCTAGTTGTGAACATACATGATTAGAAAGAATGGCTTCTATGCATTTGAAAACTACAAGAGAGATAAAACCATTGTCATGTATTCACACCTTATTATAGCTACAAATGTCAAGTTGTTGAAGCATCAAGCAAGACTAGAGACCAAAGAGCTATGGATAGTGAGTAGTGTTGATCATGAAGCAATATTGGATACTCTTAAGCAAAGAGATGACCCTTCAAGCAAACTTGAGTAGTAGGTCTTTATTATCTCTTATTTTTTATCATTTATTTTATCTCAATTAATATTCATAAAACCTTAATGTTCAAGTTTTTTATGTGTATATTAAGAATGTGTTAAAAATGTAGGTCTACTTGATGAACATTACTATTTCATCACGATTTTTGCATGCACGTAGTGGGTACACTCGATATAGTTTGTATGATCCTACCTCTTCCTTAATCTGACATCTTCGTTTATTATCATGCATTTCATTTCAAATAATGATCATAAAACCTTTATGCTAATGCAAGTCTTTTTGATTCAATACTATTGCATTACAATATTTGCATCAACATACTGGGTACACTCGCTATAATCCCACCTCTCCATTTATCGTCATGATTTTTATGTGTTGATTAACAACTCTTGAAAATGTAGGTCTTTTTGATGTTCACATTGCTTATGTCGGTCTTCATTTATATGCAGCCATTGCTCTACGTAAGTTTTTCTCTTTGGACATGAGGATGTTTGATGCACATTAAGTGGGATATTGTATTTGTATATGAGTACATTGATGTAACTTTGGTATGATGATATACAATATATTTATACATGATTACAAATATATATAATGTATTTACACATGAGCACATTGTTGTAGTTGTATCATTGATATATAATGTATTTGTACATGAGTAAATTGGTTTAGTTGTATTGATGATATACAATGTATTTGAACATGAGTATATTGTTGTAGTTGTATTATTTTGTTTACCTCAATTTTGAGGGCTATCAATTATCAATTGAGAAAATAAATTCCTTCAATCTAAAAATTCTTTATTATATTTTGAGAATGGGATTGTTCTTCGCCTCTTACTTCAACCCCAATTCAACCCATTCTTTGCATTCCTCTTCTCTATATATCCTCATCATGCTTAATACAATGTGATAGATTGTGTTTCATCTGCTGCTTAAAGTATTTGGGGCTGAAGTTTCGACATATGAACAAGAGAAAAGAACCGACAAAGTGGCCACTTGGAACACTTCATCTCTACCAAACCTTTCAAAATTAGGGTTTACATTCTTGGATGAGACTCCCGTTAAGCCCGACATGCCTTGGGTGAGATAGTAATTTGGTCCAAGCTAGTGAAAATCCTCTTCAGTCATCTGGGTAGCCGAGCTCTTAGAAGCGCCCTCGCTTCATATAATCACCCACCTCGACAACATCATATAGATAATTTTAAATTGATTAATGAAAAACAATCCTACACTTACCAAGCTAATATTGAATCCACATTAGGGAATTTATATAGTTATTTCAATGTATTTTGGAATCCCTAGATAAAATAAAAATCTAAATGAACTCACTAGGTAGGTGTAACTAACATCCTCTAAGATCAAACAAATATGGCTAACGGTAGGGTATGGCTCTGAGTGTTCCACTGAGTGGGGGGGTAAAAAAGGAGCATTCCTAGGGTAAGAATTCCTAACCAGACATGCAGGGACTGATGATTCACACCCATGATGAGCATAATGAGAAATTAGCCCTGTGGCAACTTTTCATTGAATGAAACTGATGATTTTTTTGCCAACTGAAAAATCGCTTCCCTAAAATGAAACCAAAGACATGATTTTGTAGGAATCCCTCATGTGACCCTCTAGGTTCAAATAGGTCATTCATAGCTGCCACAGTTTCCAAGGTATGACCTGGCAATTTTTGACAATTTTTCACACTTAGGGCGCTCAAGGGACAACATCGGTAAGGTATGACCTTAAGCGTTTGACTTAGTGGGGGGTAAAAAAAAGAGTATTCCTAGGGTAAGAATACCTAACCAGATGTGATGGGACTAACGATTCACATCCACGATGAGTAGAATGAGAAATTCGCTCCATGGCAACATTTCATTGAATGAAACTGATGATTTTTTTGCCAACTGAAAAATCGCTTCCCTAAAAAGACTACTTTGAATCTTGTAAATCCAAGATAGGCTTTTGTAGGAAGCCCTCACATGATCCTATATATTTAAATAGATCATTTGAAGCTCCCATGGTTTCTAAGATACAACGTATCAAATTTTGACAAGTTTTTGCACTTAGGGCACTCAAGGGACGATGTTGGTAGGGTGTGGCCTTGAGCATTTGACCGAGTGGGGGGTAAAAAAAGAGCATCCCTAGGTTAAGAATGCCTAACCAGATATTATGGGATCAATGATTCTTACCCACGAAGAACATAATAAGAAATTCACTTCGTGGAAACATTTCATTGAATTTAACTGACGGTTTTTTTGCCAACTGAAGAATCGCTGCCCTAAAAAGACTACTCCAAATCTTATAAATTTTAGATAATATTTTGTAGGCATCCCTCACATGATCCTGTATATTCAAATGGATCATTTGCAACTACCACGATTTTTGAGATATAGCTTGTCAAATTTTGATAATTTTTTGCACTTAGGGTGCTCAAGGGATGATGCCGATAGGGTATGGCTCTGAGCACTCGACTGAGTGGGGGGTAAAAAATGAGCATGCCTAGGATAATTATTCCTAACCATACATGCTTGTATTGATGGTTCACACCCACAACGAGCATAATGAGAAATTCACTTTGTGGCAACATTTCATTGAATGAAATTGATGATTGTTTTGCCAACTGAAAAATTGCTGCCCTAAAAATACTGCTCTAAATCTTGTAAATTTGAGACACATTTTTTGTAGGCAGCCCTCACATGACCCTATAGGTTCAAACAGACCATTCACAACAACCACGGTTTTCAAGATACGACCTGTCAAATTTTGACAATTTTTCGCAGTTAGGGCATTGAAGGGATGACATCGGTAGGGCATGGCCCTGAGCGTTCGACCAAGTGGGGGGGGGGTAAAAAATTAGCAAGACTAGGGTAAGAATGCCTAACCAAATGTGCTAGGACCAACGGTTCGCACCCACGACGAGGAGAATGAGAAATTCACTTTGTGGTAACATTTCATTGAATTTAACTGACGATTTTTTCGCCAACTAAAAAATTGCTGCCATAAAAAGACTGCTACGAATCTTGTAAATCTGAGATGGGATTTTGTAGGTAGCCCTCATGTGACCCTATAGGTTCAAACTAATCATTTGCAGCTACCATAGTTTCTGAGACACGGCTTGTCAAATTTTGACATTTTTTTGCACTTGGAGCGCTCAAGGGATGTTGCTGGTAGGGTATGGCCCTAAGTGCTTGACCAAGTGGGGGGGGGGTAAAGAAAGAGAATTCCTAGGGTAATAATTCATAATCAAACATTCTGGGACTGACGGTTCGCACTCACAATGAGTAGAATGAGAAATTCCCTTTGTGGCAACATTTCATTGAATGAAACTGATGATTTTTTTGCTAATTGAAAAATTGATGTCTCAAAAAGAATGCTTTGAATATTGTAAATCCAAGATAGGATTTTATAGGAATCCCTCACGTGACCTTGTAGGTTCAAACAGATCATTCACAACTGCCATGGTTTCTGAGATATGACCTATCAAATTTTGACAATTTTTTGCACTTAGGTGCTCAAGGGACGACATCAGTAGGGTATGGCCCTGAGCGTTCTATTGAGTGGGGGGTAAAATAGGAGCATGCCTAGGGTAAGAGTACCTAACTAGACCTACTGGGACCAACGGTTCACACCCACGACAAGCAGAATGAGAAATTAGCTTCATGGCAACATTTCATTGATTGAAACTAACGATTTTTTTGCCAATTGAAAAATCGCTGCCCTAAAAAGACTACTCTGAATATTGTAAATCCAAGACAAAAAATTTTAGGCAGCCCACATGTGACCCTATAGGTTCAAACAGATCATTCATAGGTGTCACAGATTCCGAGATACAACCTGTCAAAGTTTGACAATTTTTCGCACTTAGGGCACTCAAGGGACGACATCGATAGGGTATGACCCTGAGCATTCGACCGAGTGGAGGGGTAAAACAAGAGATAGTGTATCTTTCAGTAGCTAAATAACAATCAAAACAAGTTTATTTTTAGAGTTCATATATTCAGATCTTAAATGTAATGGCCAATGTGGAAAATGGACCTCTTCACAATATCTCCCTGTTGAGACAACTTGAATGATGACAGATTGTTGCTAAATGTAACCAATTGATTATGAAAAAATTGCATTCTGTTGTAGAAGATCCTTTGCTACTTTTTATTTTTCATTACTAAGTACATCCATGTTATCATTATTACCAATACCAATATGGTCATTAAATTTGGTGAAGTTGCCAAAGGCAACTAAATTTAACACTTAGGATTTAGATGAAACAAAATATATACAATCTCAAGGTTATACAAACAAAATTGTATTCTTCATTAATTAACCATTGCTAATTATTGGATTGAAGATTGAAGTTTAAAATAATGATGCCATATACATTAGGAACAAGTTATATCAAATGTCAACTTCCATATATATAAAAATGTCAAATAATTACAAATGTATGTCCATATACAAAAATGGCATAAACGCCAACTCAAACAAAATATATGTCAATATATGTAAATGTATGTCCATATACAAAATATACATGCCAACTAGACATGTAAGTATCCCAAAATGATCTATAACATCCTAAACTACTGATGGATCATCAAAATTGATCTTCGCCGCACTTCTCCTATCTAAAGGATCTCGCACAAGAAAAATCAAACCACAATTAAGATTAGTTATATTATATAATTCACATTCGAAAAGTTAACATAAAAATCAATATACATTGAACTATAATTGAACTCTAAAATCTAATTCATGTTTACCTCATCTCCAGGTTTCCTCGTAATCTTTGGAGGAGTCTTGACATATGTCTTTGCTAGAGGAGGTATGTGATCAATATTTTCATACACAACCTACATATGTTCACAAACATAACATTGATACAAGTTAGCCTATAATTGTCACTGATAGGAATGAATTATATCTACTAAATAGAAAATAAAATAAAGACATGTATTTGAAGACTCTCTTCTTCTTCTTCTTTGGGTATAGTGGGTGTAGTCAATAAGGATGTGAAGCCAACAATTTTCTATACATAAAGTCGACAAGTATGTGAAACTATTAATCTATGTAGACATGTATAATCATTATAAGTTATTTTAACTCTTAATTCAATCATGTTTGCATTCAATTACCTTTCCCTTGTCTTTGACTACACTACTAGAACCCAAATCACGAGGCACTACACTCACACTACTTGTGTCCTACAAGATTAAAATAAGATAAACATGCAAGTTACTATATAATTTAGTTAATGCCAATATAAATGAGGAGCATGTATGTATAATAAAAATGTAAATGACTAGGTGCAATAATATATGTATCATATAGCTATTAAGGCCAAATGAAATAGTCATCAAGGTGCCATCATGGATCTATGTCAATTCCTCCTCTGTCATCAACTGTTAAATAGACCATGTATATAAACATTAGTACTTAATACTATCTAGATCATAAATATTCATTTAAAATAAAATGCACTGTGAAAATACAACTCTTACCACTACATCATTAGTATATGATGAAGGTACCTCCTCGCCTCTAGCATGTGAGGACTCTCCAGGGTATCCTCCAGTCCCTGTCGTCACATATGGTGCATCATGCATTTCATGCACCTCATTATTTGTAGTGTCCACACAAGGATCAACAAGATCTCCAACTGGACCTAACCATAGATGTCCACACATAGCACAACTATGTGACACACAAATATGTGGAGTCAAAGAGAATGTGTCAGTGCCACCGAATCCACTGCTACCATCACTAAAAGGCTGAGCTAGTTCCCCAACCTAAGAAACCAAAAGGCTACTCAAAGAGTGAATAGTTGATATAGTTTGTGACATTGCCTCAACAATGATATGTGGATGTTACATTAGAGGTGGGGGATCAATAGGAGGAGGGGGGACATATGGGCCCTATACTACTCGAACTGCTCCACGTCGATCTTGAGGCATACCTAAACCTACACCTTGGAAAGGCTTGATGTTAGAGTGGTTAACATGCTTGCCCAAAACAAAGTCAAAATACAATTTTTTAATGAAATAAAAGGGGACATCAAGATTGTTGTTGGGTGGTGTATCCAAAAACATCCACGAATGATCCCAAATGTTATTCATAATATCATCATTTGTACACCATTTTATGGAAAGTTTTGTTTTTTTCACATCTACAGGATGTCAAGTGTGGGGATTAACAAACACTGTGGAAATATTAGCTTTTGAAATCTCAAGCTCCTTGACTCGATCATAGGTCAAGCCATTCGCATATCTAGCCCTCATGAAATCTCACCACAAAAGAGTGACATTGTTCTCCTCAATGACAATTTGTACATTGTTTATTATGGCTTTGAGGAGATCTAACATTGGGACTAGATGAAGGATTCTACTATAAACATCTGTAATGACCCTCAATTGGTTCAAATTTTGAGCAATTAAATCCTGATTTGAGGGGGGGTTTGGCAATGGAGGGTTTGGTGGTTGTGGTTGTTCAGGATTTTCATTGTTATCCCCCATTGAACCTGATTGAATTTGAAAATTTGAATTTAATCAACAAATTTGAAGGAAAATTGTATTTCAATTTAAAAAACCTAGTTTTAATGAAAAAACCAAAAAACAAATAAAAAATGTGAAAAAATTCATAAAAAACAACAAAATGGCAAGAAATCATACCTAAGATGAGAAAATCACAATTTTTTTTGCCCAAAATCTAATATCTGTTATAATCCGATATCGAATTTCTTTCTTATCACGTAGCCTATGTGTGAAAAATGACCCACGGGTTGTCACAGTGGGTATAAAAAATACCCACAAAAATCGGATATCCGATTTTTTTAGGTTTTGTTGAGTTTTAAATATTATATAATATAATGTTATTATTATATTATATTGTAAATAATATAATATATAATATGCATTATATAAATATAATATATATATATATATATATTTGATTGGTAACTGGACGAAGCCTGAATAGCTTTTGACTGGAGCTATAAACGAGTGGGTACATAGTAGGGGGGCCCATCCCCATTACATATCTTTGAATTATTATTACTATGTTTGATTAGATTGACCCCAAGACCTTCCCCATCCTATGGAAGGCCAAGAGTCACAACTTAGAATTCCACTTCAGATGTCCCTATTGGGAATTGAACTTGGGTCTCCACAGTGAGAACCCAGTGTTTTAACCAGTTAAGCTCAACCCCTTGGACTATTATATATTATATATTATATATTATATAATATATATAATATATTATATAATATATATAATATATTATATATAATATATAATATATTATATTTATATAATATATTATATAATATGTATTTTTTTAATATAATATCTCATTAATATCGGATATCTGATATTAGCGGATATCCGATTTGCTTGGGTTTTTGTCATGGCAAGATGTACTGACATCCAAGCCAACCAAAAAGTCAACATGGATTTTTAGTGTTTTTTGGCGAGTGGAGAAGGTTATTTTTTTCATATCGCCACTTTTTGCACTCCCATGATCCTACACATACCCATAAAAGAGTGTTTAGAGGAACCTACTTTAAGTGCAGAGGAGAAGGGAATTGCTCTTTTGAATGTAAGAAGACCAAGAACACTGGAAGGATAGTATTGGTGGAAGAAGACCATACCAAACCAGCTAATAAACCAAAAGATGGAGAATTGTTGGTGATGAAGAGAGCTTTATGTCATTACGGAGATGATAAGTGTTGTAAAGTTATAATTGATAGTGGTAGCTTAGATAATCTTGTTTTGGAGGAGATGGTGAATAAGTTGAACTTGGAGAGATTGAAGCACCCTAAGCCTTATCAGATAGTATGGATTTGGGATGATCGTAAGATACTAGTAAGTGAACAATGTTTGGTGAAATTGAAGATTGGATCTTATCATGATGAAGTTTTCTATGATATCATGCCTATGGATATTTGTCATATTTTGTTGGGAAGACCTTGGCAGTATGATAGACAAGCAATGTATGATGGAAGGAAGAACATATACACTATTGTTGCAAATGGGATGAAGCAGACCTTGTTGTCCTTGGAGGAGCCTTTCAAGAGTGAATTTTGTACCAGTTCTAGAATCTATTTGGTGGATGGAAGGAAATTCTTAGACAAGATGAGACAATAAAATGTATGTTTTGCTTTAGTTCCTATGAAAATTGACAATTTGAAGCATGAAGAAGAAAAACTGGAGGAGATAAAGGAGTTGTTGACATAATATGGAGAAATCATTTCAGACAATGTACCTGATGGATTACTGCCTGTGATAAGTATCACTCATTGCATGGATCTAACTCCCTAAGATAGTTTGCCTAATAAAGAAGCACACCAGATGACACCAACAAAGAATGATCTAAAAAGACAAGTGTGGGATTTGTTGAGAAAAGGTTTGATCGGAGAAAGTTTGAGCCCTTGTGTAGTTCTAGTAGTGTTAGCACCTAAGAATAATGGAGAATGGAGGATGTGTACTCATTTGAAAGAAATAAACAAGATCATAGTGAAGTACCATTTTCCTTTGCCTAGAATTGATGACATAATGGATTATTTGAGTGGAGCCAGATACTACACAAAGATAGACTTAAAGAGTGGATAACATCAGACCATAATCAGAGAAGGAGATGAGTGGAAGACAACATTCAAGACAAATGAATGACTATATTAATGGTTGGTGATGCCTTTTGGATTGACTAATGCATCGAGTACTTTCATGAGGTTGATGAATGAGGTATTGAAGAAATTATTGGGTAAGCTTGTTATTGTGTATTTGGATGAAATTTTATTTTTCAGTAAGAGAAAGGGATAACATATGTTGCATTTGAGACAAGTTTTGTAGAGGTTGAGAGAAGAGAAGTTGTTGATAAACATTATTAAGAAGTGCAATTTCATGAAGGAAGAATTAGTCTACTTGGGATTTGTGAAATCTGCGGATGGATTGAAGATGGATCCGAAGGTAAGAGAAATTGTTGAATGTCCTACATCGGAAAGTATTGGAGAGGTAAGATCATTTCATGGATTGGCTAGCTTCTATAGGAAGTTTATCAGAAATTTTAGTTCAATTTGTAGCCCTATGACAAAAATGATGAGAGGAGATAGAAAGGATTTCAAGTGGACCACTAAAGCAAATAGGAGCTTTGAATTGTTGAAGCATAAGCTGACAAAGCATCCCATGTTATATTTACCAGATTTTAGAAAAGTATTTCAAGTGGATTGTGATGTGAGTGGGAATGCAATTGGAGTAGTGTTGAGTTAGGAAGGAAGACTGATAGCTTATTTCAGTGACAAGCTAAAAATGCAAGCAGGAGATATTCTATGTATGATCAGGAATTTTATGCCCTAATTAAAGCATTGAAGAAGTGGAGATATTACTTATTGCCTAAGGAGTTTGTGTTGTATACAAATCATCAAGAATTGTAGTATTTGAACAGTCAGAGTAAGTTGAATCAGAGACATATGAGATTGGTATTGTTCTTGCAGAGTTATACCTTTATGTTGAAGCATAGAAGTGGAAAGTCAAATAAAGTTCTTTATGCATTGAGAAGGAGGAACTTGCTAATGTTAGGTCCCAAAGACAACTGAGAGGGGGTGGGGTGAATCAGTTGTCAAATAAATTCAAACCAAAAACAACTTAACCAACTTAATGCTTAATACCGGTAGACCAGTTAAGTATGGCGATAGATAGTTATAACAGTTAATTGCTATACCGGTAAGGATTAGTGCATGAAACATAAACACAAAGTCATCCACAACACATAACACCAATATTTGTACGTGGAAACCCTATAAGGTGAAAAACCACGATGGGAAACCTTACCCACAATCAAATGATACTACTACAAATAGTAAGTGTACATAAATGGGGTTTGCACATGTAGAAAGGCCAACAACCTAGAGCTCACTACTCAATCACAAAATGGGAGTCACACTGACTACAGTTGGATGGTTAAATCCAATAAGAATGTATTCCAAAAAATATCATCTTCATATGCTGGATTCAGTACCAGTGTAATGCTGATATGCTTTCACAAAAACCTAGCTTCACCTTCAAATGATGTCTTCATGTATAGCTCTGCTTAATCTCGCATATACCTTCACATAATTCTTTTCCGCATTCCACACTTGATCTTACAAATAAGATCTTACATTTATACCATAACCTAAGACCAATTTTAGTAGGTCGACTCTACAAGATATTACAATAAAAACATTTTACAAACAATATAATATCTGATGCAATAACTGATTGAACATGTCAGCTTAATGCATTTACAACAATAATTAATCATCTCCATAGCGTGCCATGTTGATCTGGAAAAGATAATCTTGTCGATGTAACCCTAGACCTATTTGCCGGTAACAACAAATATGCAACTGTGAATATACAAATGAACACAACTCCAGGACAAGATGTCCAGATGATGTCTTCAATATTACCAAGTGTTTTCCATGCCATTCCAAGTGTCACTGATTATTATATCTTGTCGGTGTACCATATACCAGTAACTATGCAATAGTTACTTGCTTGCCAGTGAATGCTCTACCGGTGGTGCTTTTTCTATCATCCACATCTCCTGCCCAATTTGCATCTATGTATGCACATAGATCAAAATTTTCATCTCTAGGATACCATAATCCAAGATTTATAGTGCCTTGTAAGTACCGAAAAATCCTTTTTACTGTTGATTCATGATTTTCTCTAGGATTGCTTTGAAATATAGAAACAATACATACTACATCCATAATATCAGGTCTGTTTTGTGTCAAATATAGTAAACCTCCTATCATATATTTGTATTTAGTTGGATTAACAGGTGTAGATTCATCCCTTTGTGATAATTAGTCATTTGTTGTCATAGGTGTGCTTACCGGTTTAGAGTTCTCCATCCCAAATTTCTTTAGTAACTCTTTCAAGTATTTGGATTGACTCAAGAATATACCTTTATCAGTCTGTGAAATCTGAATCCTAAAAAGAATTTTATTTCACCAATCATAGACATTTTAAATTCTTGCTGCATTTTAATAGAAAATTCCTTACATAATGCATCTTCTCCTCCAAAGATTATATCATCAACAAATACTTCTATAATCAATATGTCATCATTAGTTATTTTGTAATATAAATTGTTGTCTGCATTTCCTTTAGTAAAACCAATCTTTAAAAGATACTTATCCAATCTTGCATACCATAAATCCATCAGGTTGTTCAATGTATACTTCCTTTTCAAGATCTCCATTCAAAAATGTACATTTAATATCCATTTGATAAACTTTGTAGTTCTTGTGTGCTACAAAAGCCAAAAATAATCTGACTGCCTCAATTCTAGCTACCGGTGCAAAGGTTTCATTGTAATCAACTCCTTCTTTCTGAGAATATCCCTTACACACTAGTCTTTCTTTATTTCTGACAACCTTACCATCTTCATTAAGTTTTTTTCTAAATACCCGTTTGGTTCCAATTACATTTTTATCTTTAGGCTGGGGAACTAATGTCCAAGTGTTGTTTTTCTCAGATTGTTATAATTCTTCTTCCATAGCTTTAATCCAAAATTTATCTTCATGTCTCATTAACAGATGATGGTTCAATTTGAGAAATAAGACATACCTCTTCATTTGCCAATCTTCCTCTTGTCATAACTTCTTTAAATTTGTTTCCAATTATCTGATCTTCAGAATGATTCAGTCTTACATATTGGGGTGTCTTAGTTTGCTTTCGTTCGTCAATTACTATGGAATCCTCAGATGGTACCAAGGTAACTGGATCTTCATTCTGTACCGGTGGATTTAGAGTAGGTTCATTTCTCAAAATTTCTGTTGCCGGTTGAGAGTCTATATACCTTGAAGTTCCTCTGAATTGTTCATCAATCTTTACATTTGTACTCTCAACAATTTTATGCAATCTCTTGTTAAAACATCTATATGCTTTGCTTTTAGATGAATAACCAAGAAATATTCCTTCATCACTTCTAGGATCAAATTTTCCAATATACTCATCTCTTCTGATATAACATTTACTTCCAAAAATTATGAAATACTTAAGAGTAGGAGTGTTTCCAAACCATAGTTCATGAGGGGTCTTACCGGTTTCACCTTTGATGTGAACTTTGTTGAATGTATAGACCGCTGTGCTGACTGCTTCTCTCCAATAAACATGTGATAGTTTTTCTTCTGATAACATACTTCTTGCTACATCCAAGATAGTTCTATTTTTCCTTTCAACAACTCCATTCTACTGTGGTGTCCGAGGTGCTGATAGTTGTCTTCTGATTCCATTCACTTCATAGAATGTATTAAAGTCCCTAGATGTAAATTCACCTCCTTGATCTGATCTTAAAAAATTTATTTTCTTACCGATTTCATTTTCTACCATTGCTTTGAATAGTTTGAACTTTCCAAGTGCTTCTAGTTTTTCTCTGAGAAAAGTAACCCAACACATTCTAAAATAGTCATCAATGATTAGCATAAAATATCTATCACCTTGTAAGCTTTTAGTTCTAGCTGGACCACATAAATCAGTGTGAATCAAATCAAGAGTATTATTTGATTTTTCTAGAATACTTTTGAAACTAGCTCTAACTTTTTTTCCAAATTGACATTCCTTGCATACTGTATTCTAAGGTTTGACAATTTTAGGTAAATCTCTAACTGCCTTAGTAGTACTGATTTTTACCACGCAATCAAAGTTTACATGACAGAGTCTCTTATGCCATAACTAGCTTTCATCTATATGTGCAATTAAGCATGTCTTTTCATTGTTATTCAAATGAAAGATATTACCTCTAGTTTGATTACCGGTTGCAATTTCCAAACCAGTTCTATTCATGGTTTTGCATTTTCCATTTTTTAATTGTAACTGAAATCCTTTCTCAACTACTTGACCAACACTCAAAATATTATGCTTTAATCCTTCAACATAGTAGACATTGTCAGTGTTATGCTTACCATCAAGAGATATTTTACCCTTACCTTTGATTGAACAAGCTTTGTCATCTCCAAATCTTACTAAACCTCCATTGTATTCTTGAAAGCTCAAGAATTTACCTTTGTCTCCTGTCATATGATGTGAGCATCCTGAATCAATGATCCATTCATCTTTTACTTCAACTTTAGCTGCCAGAGCCTGTACTACCGGTTGAGTAGTAGGTGTCGGTTGATCTTCTATTATAGCAACAAAAACCCATCCATTATCTGTCGGATCCTCATCAGAATCGTCAATCACACCTTCATCAGCAATATAACAAGATTTGTCTTTATTCTTCTTAAATCTGTATCTTTGATATTTAGGGTTAGGCTTGTATGTTCTTCTAGCTTCTTCTCTTAGTCTAGCATGTCTATCAGGGCATCTTGAAGCCATATGACCAATCTTATTGCAGTTAAAACATTTAAAGGGTGCTTTACCTTCATACTTACTTCCAGTTGGACCTTTTGGAATTTTTCTTGCAAAAAGTGCTTCAAGTTCTTCAAGTTCTTCATTTTCTTTCCTACTTTTTTCAAGTTCTCTTGCATAAAAGGCATTCCAATCAGATTTGTCAAATGATGGAGTAGATGATGTTGATTCTTTAAAGGCCAAATCTATCTTTATAGTAGCAACAGGACCACATTCTTCAATTTCAAAAGCTGAAACTTTTCCAATCAATGTATCCCTAGTTATTGATGTATTGGGCATTGTTCTTAACTCATTTATAGTAGTAACCTTCATTTTGTATGCTGGTAGCAATCTTCTTAAAATTTTTGAAACAATTTCATCCTCACTTAAGGTTCCTCCACAACATTTAATACCCAAAACAATTTCATTTACTCTTTCCATAAAAGAAGAAATCCTTTCATCTTCTTCCATTTTCAGATGTTCATACCTAACTCGGAAGCTTTCAAGTTTTGTAATTTTGACTGTGGAATCTACTTCATTCAGTGTTTCCAAATGATTCCAAATATCTTTAGAAGTAGACCTATCTAATAGTCCCATGATTTGTTGATCTGATAATGTGCTCAAAAGTGCTTCTCTTGCTTTGCAATCATTTTCCTCATCTTTTGTCAAGTTAGCTGGACTAGGCTGACCTGGTATAGCAATAGTATAACCATTCTTTGTAACTTCCCAGATGTCCTTTCCAATGCAATTTAGATGTGTCTCCATTCTGATCTTCCATATATCATAGTTGGTTCCATCAAGTTTAGGACTGTCCTTCTTGAAATAGTTAGTAGACATTGGATCTCCTCAAGTTGTTAAACTTCTACAAAAGAGGACTAAGCTCTGATACCAATTGTTAGGTCCCAGAGACAACTGATAGGGGGGGGTGAATTAGTTGTCAAATAAATTCAAACCAAAAACAACTTAACCAACTTAATGCTTAATACTGGTAGACCAGTTAAGTATGCCAGTAGACAGTTATAACAGTTAATTGCTATACCGGTAAGGATTAGTGCATGAAACATAAACACAAAGTCATCCACAACACATAACACCAATATTTGTATGTGGAAACCCTGTAAGGGGAAAAACCATGGTGGGAAACCTTACCCACAATTAGATGATACTACTGTAGATAGTAAGTGTACATAAATGGGGTCTACACATTTAGAAAGGCCAATAGCCTAGATCTCACTGCTCAATCACAAAATGGGAGCCACACTGACTACAGTTGGATGGTTAAATCCAATAAGAATGTATTGCACAAAATAGCATCTTCATATGTTGGATTCAGTACTGGTGTAATGCTGATATGCTTTCACAAAAACCTAGCTTCACCTTCAAATGATGTTTTCATGTATAGCTCTGCTTAATCTCGCATCTGCTTAATCTCGCATATACCTTCACACAATTCTTTTCCGCATTCCACACTTGATCTTACAAATAAGATCTTACATTTATGCCATAACCTAAGACCAATTTTAGTAGGTCGGCTCTACAAGATATTACAATAAAAATATTTTACAAACAATATAATATCCGATGCAATAATTGATTGAACATGTCGGCTTAATGCATTTACAACAATAATTAATCATCTCCATAGCGTGCCATGTTGATCTGGAAAAGATGATCCTATCGGTGTAACCCTAGACCTATTTGCCGGTAACAACAAATATGTAACTGTGAATATACCAATGAACAAAACTCCAAGACAAGATGTCCAGATGATGTCTTCGACATTACCAAGTGTTTTCGATGCTATTCCAATTGCTGGTGATCAGTATATCTTGCTGGTGTACCATATACCAGTAAGTGTGCAATAGTTACTTGCTTGCTGGTGAATGTTGATGGATCTCCAAAGTGCTAGTCTTTTAGTAGGTGTTGACATCAATGACAAAACCATACCAAAATACCAACAGCTAATAGAGATGAGAGTGGAGGTAATAGGTTTTGAGGAATTGAAGAACTTGTATAAGGATGAACCGAATTTGGTAGAACCTGGGAAAGCTTGTAAGGAACCAGTTATGGTAGACAAAAGTAAGTGGTTAGAGTATTTAATTCAAGATGAGATGTTGTTTAGAGGAGTTTAGTTGTGTATACCTAGAAGTTCTATGAGAGAAAGTATAGTAAAGGATAAGCATAGTGGAGGATTAGCCAAACACTTTGGAGTTGATAAGACAGTGACATTGATAAGTGAGAATTACTTTTGGCCTTAGATTCATAAGGATGTTAGGAAATTTCTGTAGAGCTATAGGATTTTTCAACTTGCAAAAGGTAGTAGTCAAAATGTGGGATTGTATTTACCCTTTGACAGTTCCAGAGAGACCTTGGGAGGACATCAGCACGAAATTTATACTTGGCTTGCCTAGGACACAAAGAGGAAGTTATTCTATATTTGTGGTGGTGGATATATTCTTAAGGTGCATTTGATACCTTGTAAAAAGACAATAGATGCAGTACATGTTGTGGACCTATTTTTCAAGGAAGTGGTGAGATTACATGGATTACCTAAGAGCATAGTTTTAGACAAAGACACTAAGTTTGTTGGATATTTTTAGAGGACACTTTGGAAGAAGATGAAGACAATTTCAAGTTCAGTTCTACTTTTTACCCACAAACTGATGGACAAATAGAGGTAGTGAATAGGAGCTTACGAAATTTTTTGAGACACTTAGTAGGAGAGAAAACTGGAAGTTGGGACTTGATTCTTGCATAAGCAAAATTTGCCTACAACAGAAGAACAAGTTTTAATATTTTCACTGGAGCACACCCTAAAGGCATATCAAAATTGAGAGATATCAGTAACAAAGATAAGAGAGTGTAGAAGCAAAAGAATTTGCGGAGCATATGAAAACAATACATACTCAGGTCAAACAACATTTGGAGGACCTAAACAATAAGTATAAGGAGAAAGCAGATGAGAAGAGGAGACATAAATAATTTGAAGTAGGAGATGAAGTGATGGTGTATTTGAGAAAAGAGAGATTTCCAATTGGAACTTATAATAAGTTAAAGATGAGGAAGTTTGGACCTTGTAAGATCTTCAAGAAATTTAGTTCCGGAAATGCATATGAAGTGGAGTTACCAAATACTTTGTAAATTTCACCTATATTCAACATTGTAGATCTACATTAGTATCATAAGATAGAGTTCAGTGAGGATAGTGTAGAAGACCTATAGAAGAAGACACCTCAGTGGATACCAGATCAGATTGAAGAGATTTTGGATAGCAGAATTGGGCATAGCACCTAGAGCAACAAGTATAGAGTGTATCTTGTGAAGTGGAAAGACAAACCAGTTGAAGATTCATCATGGATTTCTCAGGAATATGTAGACTGTCTTAGTTTTTGTTTGACCCCAGAAAAGTGAGGGACTCACTTTTTTTCAACAACCTTGGAAGTCTGATGTAGGAGCATCCCTGGTTCTTGGCAATCTTGCATCAACCAAAAACATTTTCTTTCAGTTTGTTCTTGTTTTGCAGTTTCAACATTTCATTCTGCGTTTCTTTGCATTTTCTCATCGGATCTTGCGAAGTTGGATTTTAATTATGGACATGTTAATTTTCCTTATCCCAAGTCTACAAGATGTTTGGATCTTTTCTTGGAAATCTATCACTTCCGGAATCCAAGAAATTTTTCTGGCTTAGAACACCAGAACCACTTGGACCTATTTTTCTATTGGTGAATCTTGCGGATTATTTCCATAGCTTGCAGAGCTTTAGTTCACTATTTCCAATGTTCCTTGGCATGTGTCTAACCATCCCTTAGGTCCGCACTTCATTCTATGGATTTTTTGGATGGATCTCTTTGGTGGAGGCCAACCTCGTTGTTTTACATGCTTCATCTTGTTTATCAATGATTTTTTCGTATTGGGCAGACATAGATCACCCTTGATCACATAAATCAATGTAATTAAGCATTTAGAATAAGTTTTTATAAGATAGAAAATAGATATGAAGGTTAGGAGATCCAGAGTTGGATCACATTCTTGTGTGATTTTGAATGTTGCATAACATGCATATTTTGTACTCAGGCCTGTGAGCCGAATCTGTGAGCTCAGTTGTGGTTGGGAGTTTGTAATTGATTTTTTATGATATAATTTAGTGTGTTTCTACATTTCCTCCATCACTTTGAGTTGTTTTTGTATGTAACTCTTGTTGCGTGGTCCAGACTATTCTCTTTGAGGACACTCCCACCGTGATTGCACCAGAAAGGTATTGAGAAAACTATCTAAAAGCTATAAGCCTATGAATTTTTCCATTGAATATCATCACGATACTGATAAATATTGTCATGATATTGATAAATATACCTTGGATTAACTCAGTGGATCACTCTTTGCCCTTTTAATTGCAAAACTTGGTGAGCAACACAATGAGAAGAAGGAAGCAACATTCAAAGTTTCTAAAAAGATTAAAGATAAACTTGAATCAAGAAATGTCAATGGCATGGGTGAATTGGAAGAAAAATTTGTGAGAAGACAGAGGAAAATTTATGAGAAATACAAAGGTAAGTTCCCCTTTAAATGTTTCAATTGTGAAAAAATTGGTCATTATGCTTCTAGATGTACTTTTAAGGTGGATAACTATAAGAGGTCAAATGGTCACAACAAGAGAAAATATAATTGTAGGAGAGATTATCAAAACAAAAGATTAGATGATAGAGATAAGTTTCCAAGGAGTTATTGTTTGGTGGACACCTACTCTAAATATGAATATGGTCATGGCTTAAATGAAGAATTGGTGTTTTCAATGATAGAGTAAAATGATAGTAGAAGATTCGGTACTCTGAATGATGAGAATAACAATGAAAGTCCAATGACTATGAAGACTGACTTGCACGCAAATATGCAACCTAAAACTTGGAAAATTGGTTTTGGATGCTCAAATTATATGATAGGTGATAGAAAGAAGTTCATAGAATTTGAGAAGTATGATGGTGGATCAATAAAGTTTGTTGGTGAGGAGGCAACATCTATTTGTGGCAAAGGAACCATAACTACTGATAGTAAGCATAATATTGATAATTTTTATTGTGATAGATATTTGAGACATGTGTTATCTTTTGAGTGTGACTTAGATGTGAAATAAAGGCTACAATCTCATATTGTATAGGTTTGGATATGAGATTAGAAAAGGAGATTCCAAAAGATTGGTTGTAGAAGGAATAAGAATAAATGAGAATGTCTACTATGAGAAGGAGAACAAAGGAAGCAACTATTTGTTAGCACAAAGTAATAAATGTTGGTTATGACATAAGAGGTTGGGACATGTCAACTATGACAAAATGGTGAAGATCAGTTCAACTCATGTTGTGAGAGATTTTCCAAACATTATCAAACCTTTTGATATAATGTGCAAGGGATGTCAGGGATGTCAGATGGAAAAGTAGGAAAATAACAAATTCATATAAACATGATATTCTACCACAAGGCCTTTGGATTTGATTCATACAAACCTATCAGGACCTACAAGTAACTCAATGGTGAAAGGTATTTTATGTTTCTTATTGATTATTATTCTAGAATGAAATGGGTTACTTTCTTAAGAGAGAAGTATTAAGAATTTAATAAATTTAAGATATTCAAATCTATGGTTGAGAATCAAATATATGCTAAAATCAAGTGTTTGATGTTTGATAGAGGAGGAGAATTTACATCAAATTAATTTGATAGATTTTTTGAAGAGTATAGTATTAAAAGACAATTATCTACACATAAGACTCCTTAGAAAAATGGAGTTGTTGAGAGGAAGAATAGGACTATTATTGAGATGTTCAGAACAATGTTAAAATATGCTAACCTACCTAATGTGTACTTGATCCAGGTGGATCTTCAAAACACTAGAACAAAAAAAATATCATTCAAAAATTGGTTGGGAGATTCGAACCCCAACCTCTTCCTTCTAAAATTGTATCCTCATTGTTAGACCACGAGATTCTCTCTATGCCTAAAAAGGTGTGGGATATACTTCAAGAAGATGTCCATGAATTTAGAGGGCTCCGGAGATTCAAGCCACCAATATATGATGTGTTATGTTAGTTTGTCCAGATACACTGCACCTAGGAAATTTTGATGTGATTCTTGAGTTGACATGAAATCTAATGTCTATATAATGACATTGTGTTGAACTATTTTTATGATGCGAGATAGAAGTGTTAAGTTGTTGCATTTTAATGAAGGCATTGCAGAGTATGTCATTGATGTAGTTTTGAGTGAGCAGAAGAGGATCTATTCAAGCAAGATGTGCTACTTCTAGATCACACCATCCATTGTTTTATAATCACTACAACATTCAAATTCCCTTACCGGGTAAGCTCTAACAAGATTCATTGTATAAATCCTCTAACTAGGTGATCCATTAGTTTGGGTTTGAAATCCTCTACCGAGGTTACTCCTAACAAGGTACTACCTTTAACAGGGTATAGCTCCTAACAAAGCTTTGGGATCTTTAATAGGTTTTTCTCCTAGCATAACACTTTGTAGACCTTAACTAGTCAATTACCTATTACTACAGATAGTTAACTTGTGAGTCCCATCTCACTGTGGTTTTTCCCAGTTGGGTTTTCCACATATAAACACTTGTGTCATGGTGGATGTTTTACTTGTTGTGGATGCTTTAATATCATTTTGGATTGCATGCATAGTTCTAAGTAAACTGGTTAACTATCTTTATCGGTCTATGTTTAAAGTGGTATTGTTTTTGCTGGACCACTGATTCACCCCCTCCTCTTAGTACTTTATAAGTCTATCAATTAGTATCAGAGCCAAAATTCCTTAAGGCTTAATTGATTGGAAGGAAACCCTAAAGCCACCATGGGGGATATGAGTTATTTAGAGATGGCTAGTGTACTTGATTCTACCAAGGAAGAGCCTGAAACCCTGAGGGTCGAATTTAAAGCTTCACAAGTTAAAAGGAGAGAGATGGTTGAGCAACTATTGGAGATATCTAATAATAGTTCTTCAGATGAGGCTAACATTGATACATTGGCTGAAAAAGTTGAAAAACTGAATGGTTAAAAGCTAATTATGAGGAAAGAACTTGAAGCCCTAACAATCTGCATGAGCCAAGAGCTTGAAGTAAGAAGGACAACTAAATACCTAATCAAAGATAGAGATCATGATATTTCTAAGATCAAACAGGAGAATGCAACTTTGCATGAACATTGGCATGAGGAGAAGGAAGAGAAGGAAGCACTGCAGCTAGATCATGAAATGGAAACATCTCTAAGAGAGAATTTGACAAAAGACAATGAAGATCTTACCAGAGAGCTCACTGAGGCTAATGGGAAGCTTGTAAAGTTCAATAAGAGTTCTTCTATGCTAGATGAGAAGATCCAATCTCAGAGGATGAAAGGTGACACATCTGGACTAGGTTTCAATACATCTGAGAAAGGAGAATCTTCCGGTACCAAAACCAACATGCACAAAGGTAAAACTGCTCCTAAGGCTAACAAGCCTACTGGTAAGAAAGCTTTCAAACCTATTTTCTTTATCTATTTCAAACCTGTACATACTACTAATGTGTGTAGAAGCAGACCTAATGAGAATATAGGCTATAATGCTAAAGCTAGGTATGTGTCTAGAAAATTTAAAGGTAATTGTTTCAAATGCAGCATGTATGGACATAGATCAATTGAATACAGATATAGAGCAAACAATCTAGAATCTCACATGAATCCAAGACCTAATGATGACTGGAGAAGAACCTATGAAAATCGAGGAAACATGAACTGGGAGAAACTCTATGTCAACCAGTTTAGTCCATATGAAATGAAAAAGGCAACTAATGTGATTTGCACCATTTTCATAATTATAGTCATCTGGCTATGAACTATAGAAGGAAAACTGGAAGAGGTAATGCAGGACCTTGGAGATCTTGCTATCATTGTCACAAACTATGACACATGGTAAAGTTTTGTAGAACTAGGAAGAACAATCTGGTCAACCACTCTCAAGATCGGAAAGGTAAGAAGAAGGTCGATGTTGAGGAAACCAGAGTGAAGATGAACAAAATCTGGAAGAAGAAGAGTTAAGATAAGCCTGTAGAAGAATCTAGTCCTTCACCTAGTGTGGAGAATACTGCACTGGTGAACTTAGCCTTTCAAACAGACCTAAGGATAGCATAACGATAAATCTACTTCTAGACCCCTTGAAGAATGTGTGGTAAGAGATTTTTGCATTTTTGAATTGTTTTGTGAGAATTCTTGATATCATTGTCTATCGGTTTTCAAAGGATGGTCATCTAGTTATATACTTATCAATATAAGTGAGTTTTGTTAAGCGATATATTAGGGTTTGTTACCCTGTCGGTTGAGAAATTAATGCAGTGGGTAAGTTTATAAAAGAGAAGTTTCAATATGTTATTTTTACCCTAATTGCATTCGAAGGAGAGTTTTTGAGCACCTGTAGGGTGAAAAAGAGAATTGCTAGTTGATTGTGAATGGATTTGTGTTGTGGATTGAAAGATTGAATCGAATTCAAAGATTAGTAAAGGCAAAATGGGTGTACATTTGAGAGATCAATCAGAAACCTTGCCAACACGAAGGGAATTGGGTATTCTTTTGTTAATCTCTCTTAAATCAAGTTTATCCAGAATGGCACCATCGTCTAAGCAAGTAGAGAGACTTATGATTACTGCTGAACCTATGGAATCTATGGAATTAGACAAAATAGCATCATACAATGCATTGTCTCAAGTTCCTGATGGTGTTATGATCAAAGGTGATTTATCTAGTTATATTGACTATTAAATTGAAGATTTAGGATCACTATCAATATGTTCACAGCTTAAATCTTTGTGTGATAAAAGAGGGAAAATCAAACCAAAGTACATTAGGGTTTATGAAAAAGGTTTTCATAATGTGGCATATTTTCTTGAATATTTGAAGAAGAGAATGTTAGGATAATTCTTAGTCTTGTGCATGGAGAGAATATGTATCTTGTGTTGGCAAATGCACAATCCAATGAGACATTGTAGGTGATTGTTTTGTCATTGATGTCAACCTTACAATCCTATGACATCGGCAAGGCAATCCACTGACACCAGCAAAGTTAGATTCTACACCGGCACACAGACCACTGACACTGGCAATGAAAGGAAGCATACCGACATAGAAGCCGATAGGAATTTTGGTTGTAATTTATTTTGTTTATTATTGTAAAATCATTGTAAGCCAAATTGGAAAATTGTAAAATGACTCATATATATAAGGGATCATTGTAGAACAAAGAAGTAATGAATGGAGGAATGTAATTAAGTGAAATAAGGTAGACCTATTATGCGAATTATAGGTTAAGGGTTCATGTATGAAGTAGAGCTATAAACGGGTACTGGATTTGGTACAAGACATTAGATTTATATAATCCATTTTGTAAGTCAGTGAGACTTCCTATTTTGTAATTGAGCAGTGAGCTCTAGGCACTTGGCCTTCCTGCATGTGCAAGCCCCTCTTATAGCAGTAATATTCTCTTATTGGCCAGTAAGTGAATATTGTGGGTCACAAATCCCACCGAAGTTTTTCCCACACCGGGTTTGCTCGTTAAAATATTGTGTTATGGTGTGTTTTTCATGTGGTTGTTTTTATCTCTGTTTATTACATTACTTTCTGTTTATCGGTACACAGTTCTAATTTGCTCTACATGTTTTAAGTTAAGAAAATCTTATTACTGGTTAGATACTGATTCACCCCCCCTCTCAATATCTGTGGGAATCCTAACAATTGGTATCAGAGCCTGGTCCTCTATTTTTAGAAGCCTAACAGCTTGAGGCAGATCCTGACACCGGTAGAGATGGAAAACTTGATGAAGAAACTAGAAGGAGCTCTCTCAGACTATGATGCAGAAAAATTGAAAAATATCAAACTTGAAGATGATCTAAAGGCTACTTGGGATATTATTCAAGCACTTCAAGAAAATCTTACTATTTCAAGAAACAAGAGAAGAGAACTTTGTGAAAAGCTGCAAAATGAGAATGATGAAAAGGAAACTCTTAGTGATCTGATGAATAAGCTGAAACAAGAAAACATGACAACAAAGAATGAGATGTAGGATATGACTATGAGATTTTGTAAAGAAATTGAAGATAGAAAGAAGATTGAAGAAGACTTGACTAGAAGACTGAATGATGCTGAAAATGAAAACACAAGACTTAGTTATGAAAATGATATGTTGAAGATAGATCTAATGCATGCACAAAATGACTCAAATGAACTCATGAGACAAAAAGGTATCTTGGAAGGAGAACTGGTTGTTGCAAATCAACAAAAAGAAAAATTCAAGAAAAGCTCAGAAGAACTTGGTGACTTGTTGAAGAATTAGAAACCTAATGGTGACACTAATGGTCTTGGCTTTTGTTGGTGTAAATAATTTTTCATCATGGATATTATTACACCTTACTTAAGTTTACTTAGGCACATGCATTTCATAGTAGTTTGGTTATGAGACACTTGGGTGTTTGTGCCACATTGAGATAGTGTGTGTAGGAGAATTTCCACCTTTTATGGTGTGATCTTGTTGTTACACTCCACATTCAGTAGGTGATCCACCTCATGTGGAATATTATATTGTTTCTCCTACCTACCCACACCTATTTCCTACTTATCCTTGTTTCTAATTGTGCCACGTGTCATGTTTGTGTGTTCACATATCCATATAGCCTTGCCTATATAAGCAGGCTTATATTCATTGTATGTAATGCTTAATGATTCAGTTGATCATATTTTTCATCTTGATAGAATATAGTTTATTTCTATCATCTATTTTGTTCTCTCTTATTTGTGCTTTCCATTACCTCTTGATCTTGGCAAAACCTCACATGGTATCAGAGCCATTAGAGTGTCATTGGTTTGCTAATTGAGAGAAATTTGATGCTATTTGGGGTTGTGTATTTTGGAGTTTTGTATTGCAGGTTTTTATTGGAGCTTGTTGGGTCAAATATGAGGTTACCATTCAATTTAGAAGGTCCAAGAAAGTTAGTTTTGCCTTTTGTTTCATCCAAATCGTACTTTGGAGGCCAAATCTAGAGGCATTTGAAGTTTGATGCTGCGGCGGAAATTTTCCAAAAATTATAATTTTGCAGGCAATTTTCAAATAGCGACATCTCACTCATCCGGACTCATTTTTTCAAGAAATTGTTTTTGTTTTGGGGTAGAGTTTTATGATCTGTATAGTGGTGTAGGATTTTTCTGATTTTTGGATACAGGTTTTTCAGAAATCATGAAATCCCAATTTTTACAACTTTGGAGGCTTCGTTTGGGCTCATATGGACTCATTTTCAGGTGCCATTTTTTTTGAAAGTGCATATTTTTTCATCTACTTTCATAATCTGCCATCTATTTGCAATGATTTTAAGTAGAAATTGTACTTTCAGTATTTGGCCATTTTTGGCATATTTGGTACTTGCATTTTGCTTGGATCTCAGTTTAGATCACTAGCAGTATTTGTTGAAGTCTCTTAGATCTCATTTTGAGAAGTTGTAAATTGAAATTAGAAGTCCACTTTGCCTTGTTTTGCAAGTGGCCCATTGTATACGCACTAAGTATAAAGTGCCAAAATCACCATTTTGGGGGGATTTCTTGATTGAGTATTATGGGGGGTGTCTTGTGTGATTGTGCCTCTCTCTATCTTGTGTTTTTTCATTTTGGTGCTATGGGTTCTCCTAAATTTCCACTTTTAATTCCTCATAATTATGCATCATGGAAAATTAAGGCATGGAGTAAACTAATGGAAAAAGGGCTCATTCATTATGTAAATGAAACTATTACAGCACCACCCAATCCTAAGGTTGATCCTAATGCTCAAATTGAATGGCTTACTAAGAATGCTATGGCACTTGGAACTCTTAGAAAGTATGTTTTAGATGACCTCATTTTTCACATTGATAAGTGTACAACAATTAAAGAGGCTTGGGATATTTTTAAGAAATTGTATGGTCAAGCTGATGAGATTAAGGGCTACAAGCTTGATAGTGAACTCACAACTTTGGATCCCAAGGATTTTGATACAATCCAAGATTATGTCACAAAAGAAACTGAATTAAGAGAAAAACTAAAGGATTGTGGAATTGACAAAAAGGATGCTCAATTGGTTTATAACTTGTTGGACAAGCTTCCTTCAGAGTATGCAGCCTTTGTATCTAGCTTTCACACCCATAGGTTAGCTCAAGGTTCCTCATACACTTCTCCCTCATTTGATTCATTCACGAAGATGTTGATACTTGAGCAATCTAAGTTGACCACGATGAGGATTCTCAAGTCTTCAAAGTCACAAGCTCTAGTGGCTGACAAAGGGAATCAAAGTAATCAAGGAAATGGCAAGAATCAAAAGCAACCTATGTCTAAACCACAACAAGATGGAGCACAATCTTCCTCTCCATAACAAGGTGATTCACCATTCTCACCTAAGAGGAAATCATATAAGGACAATCTTTTTTGTGGATATTGCAAGAAGTCAGGACATGATGAACATCATTGTTATAAGAAGGATATTGATGAGTTGGAGAATCTTCTTGAGAATAATAGAATCGACCTACCTTCTAGAATGTCTACATCGGCTTCTTCTTCCAAGAATAAAGGAAAGGATCACTCTTTTGGGACAGATAAAGGAAAGGGACAAGCTCTTTGTGCTACTACAAGTCATGATTCAGGGAGATGGCTTCTAGATTCAGGGGCTTCTAATCATATGGCATCTTCATAGTCTATGTTTTCTACATTTGAGCCTTGTCACATGCCACAGATTTTGATGGGAAATCATACATACATGGATGTGATTGGGAAAGGATCTATTGCCAGTGGGGATAACTCCTTCAATGATGTGTTGTGTGTACCCCACTTGACAAATAATCTTCTTTCCATCTATCAAATCACACATGGGGCAACTAGGAAAACTGTGGAGTTCACACCTGATTTAGTTATCATTAGAGACTTGGAGAGTGGAGCTATCATTGCGACTGGGGTGGTTGATCATGCATCTCGGTTGTACTCTTTTTTAGATTTTGGTCCTCTTGATGAGGTCGATTCTTCCTATGTTGATGATTCAGATTTTGAGGAGAACTTTGGGCATTTGAACTTGGGGATTGTCACATGTGACCCCGTTCTTGAGCCTTGCATTTCATCTCCTTCTATTGATATCACACCACCTATTGTACCTGATGATGCAGCTAGTGTGACAGTTTTGTCTTCTTATGATTCAGTGCAGCAGGATATTTCATGTCTTCCAGCTTTAGTTGATTGGGATGCCTACTTGACAGACATTGCAGGTTTGTTTGTGGACTCCTACATTGCAGATTTGGAAGACACCATTGATGACATTCATCTTCTCTTTGATGGAGATGATCCTTCTTTGATTGTTGTGAGGGATAACTCTGACCCTCTTGTACATTCTCTACATGATCAATCTTTAGAGGTTGACATGACTGTGGATACTTTTGTACAACACTTGGAGGAGGTCTCTTTATCTTTTGAGGAGACATGTGAGTCTTTGGATATTGTTCTACATTCATCTCCACTAGATCTTGGAGTTCCTTTTTCAGTAGTGTGGCACAGTTTACCACCTTTGGTGGGGGTACCTTTTAGCATCGACATGGGGACACTTGAGCAGTTTTCAGAGATTCCTTTCATCATGAGTATTTTTGCTTCATCTTCCCTTCATGGTTGGGGAGACTTCATGGATACACCTTTGGTTTTGTTTCTTCCTAAGGGGAGGAATTTTGTTCGACGTTCATGGAGTAGTTTCTTCATTCATCTTCGAGCTTCTATCATTGGTGCAGATTCTAGATTGAGGGGGGGCTTCCTAGTCTCTCTTCTTCTTCTCTCATATTGGGGGGACTTTTTCCTCACATGAGCTTTTGTCCTTCACATACTTCTATGAGAGTTCTTTGTATCTAGTTTTCATCTCTCTTTTGGGGGAAGGTTTTTTCCCATTGGGTTTTTCTCTCTTTCCCTACTTTGTGAGAGATTTCCTTGCATTGGTTTTCATGCATTTGCATTTGCACATGGGTACCTAACATGGCCTTGTAGCCGGGACCCATCTTGCATTTCTTAGTTGCATTGTAGACTTAAGTACATTCCCCTAAGTTGCACTTAAGGGGGGGGTGTTGGTGTAAATAATTGTTCATCATGGATATTATTACACCTTACTTAAGTTTACTTAGGTACATGCATTTCATAGTAGTTTGGTTATGAGACACTTGGGTGTTTGTGCCACATTGAGATAGTGTGTGTAGGAGAATTTCTACCTTTTATGGTGTGATCTTGTTGTTACACTCCACATTCAGTAGGTGATCCACCTCATGTGGAATATTATATTGTTTCTCCTACCTACCCACACCTATTTCCTACTTACCCTTGTTTCTTATTGTGCCACATGTCATGTTTGTGTGCTCACATATCCATATAGCCTTGCCTATATATGCAGGCTCATATTTATTGTATGTAACATCGATTAATGATCCAGTTGATCAGTATTTTCATCTTGATAGAATACAATTTATTTCTATCATCTATTTTGTTCTCTCTTATTTGTGTTTTCTATTGCCTCTTGATCTTGGTAAAATCTCACAGCTTTGAAACTGGTGAAAGCTCCGATACTACAAACACACAGGATCATGGCAAACTGGTAAGACAACCTATTGCTTATAAATTTAATGGCAAATGCTTTAACTGTAACAAATATGGTCATAGAGAAAATAAATGTAGATCTAGAAATTATCAGAATACCAGTACACCCACCAGTCAATGTTCAAAATGCAACAAAGTTGGTCATAATTCTTAAAATTGCAGAATGAATGTGAGATGTTATATTTGTGGAAGATTTGGACACTTATCTAATCAATGCAGAACACAAACCGGCATAGGTTATGGAAAGTCTATTCAGAAAAATAATTTGACTTGTTATGCATGCAAGAAAATTGGGCATATTGCTAAATTTTGTAGAAGCAAGTCCTCACCGGTAAACAACAAACGTCCTAGTTTGAAAGTGATGGGAATGGGAATGGGATAAACTAGCCTAGTCTATGCTCTTTGATCCTCTCCTTGGATCACTAGGTGTTCCAACCACACCCTAGGGTCTCTAGGGATTCCCTTGATAGTGGAATCCCCTAACCTTGCCCAATCCACCCACCAACAACATGTGATTCTTCTCCTAAGGTCTCACCTACTCACAAGCTTCAAAACCCTCACATAGGCTAATAAGGGTTTAACTCTTCCTACACCTTCTCAGGTCCTAGCAAGGATAGGGTAGGTCTTTGACATATTTCTCCATCCATTCATATTCCCCCAAGAGGTTTTGACCTTCCTACTTGTTACCGATCTCACTATTTTGCTTCTTTCCTAAAAAATAAGGCTACAAGGAATGTGCCCCAATTAAGCCTCCATTCCAGACTTTTAGGGCTCCCTCTTGCAAACGATGCCTAAACTTGTGAAAATTCCCAAAGGAACTATTATTCATTTGGTAAAGGCTCAATTTTTTTCCTAGTTTTGGGCCTCCAAGTGTCCGTACACTATCCTAGGTGAATTTAGGGGTTTTTGAGGGTTTTTAGGCCTACCAGGGTCATAGTGATGGTTTGATATCTTTACCACCTTGTCTGGATTGGTGGAAGCTCCTCCTTCTCACTAATGATGCTCCACACACCCCTCTACAACTCCTCCAATGGGTGCTTTCTTCCTTGTCCTTCCTTGCTCTTACGGACCTCTACAACCTTAACCCTTCCTAGTCGGGCACAATCTAGTCTCACCTAGGAATGGATCTTTGAAAGGTTTTCCTGTATCTTCAAGGGCCCTACTTCCTCTAAGATACTGTATAGGGTCTTCACTCCTATTCCCCATGATTTAATGGTGTTTCCACAATGGGGATAGGAGTTGTCAACCCATTTACACAAAACTGGACAGTGAAAGAGTAACTCACAAAATACTTACAAAGCACACAAAAACTGCATAATAAACCTAACCTAAATGCTCAAAATGAAAGTATAAACACAATACAAGACTCTCAAAATAGTTTAGTTTGTATAATGATCCATTGTCAATCTTTTTAATGCTCCATTTGTACCAACTGGCAACAAAAACACAATCACAGTCAAGGTCTTTTCCCTTTGGCCGTACAATCTGACATCCAACCCGTCATTTTAGGGTTTGCACTAATTTATAATATCTTTTCCTTAGTGTGTGTGCCAATGTTAGGTTTCCCAACACCAAGCTAAGGTTATGACCTATTAGGTGGAAAAGTTGCATGACAACTTTGAAAAATTGTCATGCAACTTTTTGCAACTTTTGAGCAACTTTTGCAATGTTGCTTTTCTTGAATTTTAGGCCTACATTGGGCTATCCTATGGACACAACCATGCTAAAAGGACCCCAAACTCATCAATGGGAACACATACCCTCTACTCCACAAGAAAACTCAACCTAGACTTGTGAACCTAGGAGCTAAACTAGTACCTAAACAAAACCAATGAGATCTTGGCTCTTATTACATTTACATGGCTTCTTAAAGAAGAAAAATCTCAACAAAACCAAAAGGAGGAAGACCTTAGAAGGGTTCTCCTGCACCATACTCCCCCTTTGCACATAATTAAGGAACTAGGGGAGAGATGAGAGCCGGGTCAATACCAAGTTTCTTGAACCTGCCCTCTTCAACCCAAGTGGCTTCAGACTCAAGTTGACCTGCCCACTTCACCAAGTGTTCCATGTAGACCTGGTGTCTATTAGAATTCTTCACCCTTGACTCCAAGATATCCTCTGCTATGGGTTGCTTCACTTGAGGCAAGGCATTCATATCTAGGTCCTGCAGCACCTTGGCTTGATTCTCAGTTTGCCTTGCTATTTCACCTTTATATAATATTAGGTTAGCAACATTGAAGACTGGAGATATAGCCAAATCTGAAGGAAGATCCACCTTGTAGGCATTCTCACCATATTTGGACAGAGTTCTACAAGGTCCTACCCTCTTCATTTGGAGCATAGTAGGCTTGTCGCTTTGCATTCTAGCTTTACTTAAATGGACCAACACATAGTCACCCACTTTGAACTGAACCTCTCTCCTTTTTTCATCCACTTTAGCTTTCAATTTTTGAGTAGACTCTAGGATGGCTCTCTTGACCTATTCTTGGACTTCCTTGATGGTTTGAGTGAAGTCCTCTTCTTGCCCACTCTTCATCTGCATGGAACCAAGTTCTCTTAGTTCACACACCCCTCTTGGATGTCTGCCATAGACAACCTCAAAAGGACTCCTTCCAATGGTCCTATTTAAACTGTCATTGTAGGTATACTCAGCTTGTGGAACAACTAGATCCCAAGTTTTCCCATACTCCTTGGTTAGACACCTCAACAAGTTGCCTAACACCTTGTTAATGACTTCATTTTGACCATCAGTTTATGGATGGTAAGCTGAGCTGAATGATGAATTAGTCCCTAGTCTTCTCCATAAGGTTTGCCAAAAATGGCCCATGAACTTGCTATCCCTATCTGAAACAATACTTAATGGGAGTCCATGAATCCTTACAATCTCCTTAAAGAAGAGATGTGCAATATAACTAGCATCATGAGTAGTTCTACATGGAATAAAATGGCTCATCTTAGAAAATCTGTCTACCACCACATAGATCACTAATATATTTAGCCTAAAATTTCATCGGAGGTTTCTGATGGAGAAGGTATATTGTGATCAAACTTGATTTTTTTTTGAAAAAATGCCTGATTTCATCAGAATTTTGACAATAATTCAACATTTGGTTTCAATGTAGAAGGAATTGGCAATGACATTAGGGTTTTTTTAGAAAAAGTCCCCACGTTCATCGAAATTCCGATGACCACGTGCATTATTTTAAAAAAAAAGAAAAGACCAAGTCATTTCATAAATCCTGCCTTTTTACAAAATCCTACCTCTCATTCATCCTGCCTCTGTAGTGAACCTGTAGGTTTAATCATGGTGGGGAAGATCATTGGTCACTTCCCAAGGAACTGCCCCAAGTAGAGCTGGAACTAAGATTGGTGGAAGCTCTGGAGATTTACCACCCTGTCAAATTACAAGGTTTCCCTCATTTCAATCCCTTCCATTATTTGACTCACGCGAATCATATTGTTCCCTTTTTTTGAGTTTTGTATGAAAATAGTGATCATAAACTGAAAAAATATTGGCATGGCATGGATGGTGTGTCATTGTGATGCACAATCTGATAATTTTGTATGCACTTATTTGGTTTTGCTTGGTGAGGTCAACTTTAATGCAGTAAAAACAATGCTTTGATCACATTCTTGAATATTTATAAATCGAGTCACACTTGAATGTTGCCTATAATTGTTATGCTACAACTTAATCACATGTCTAGTGGAGTAATAGATGACCTTATTTTGCTGGACAGATCTGGCAATTGGGTCATACTATTGTGAGTGTCTCCCATTACCATTCCACTATAACCTTTTAGACCACAACTATGGGATGCATATGGGACAACTCACTGCTTAAACTTTAAATCAAAATACTTCCACGGCCAAGGGTTTAAACTTTAAACGTGTACATATACTATTGCTGTCCATAACTGAGAAATAACTATGAAAACCTAGATAAGTTGTTGTTTCTCAATTTATATGGATATATATGTGTTGGTGTTTCCTGCTGGTTCTTAGATGTTCTCTAAAGAACAGTCATATCTTCATTAGTTTACTAATTTGAAAGAAATTAGGAAAGGTCTAGTACCTTGTAGAGTCACTATAAAAGTTTTAAAAGAAGATTGTGATTTACCTTCCTCTAAATGTGTTACTAGTATAGGGAGATCCTTTGTCCTCTACTTCCTTGATCTTCTTGAGACCTATTCATTCTTATACTATGTAGTTCAATTAATTCATATATCATACTAAAAATCCCATCTTCATTATTTTCATCATTGATCTTTGAGAACAGATTCAAAAGAGTCATATTGTTTATAAAGATATATGTCTTTTTCTACTACACCCCTCCATGATATTGCATTAGTCATGTAGACTAATTTAACAATTGTGTTCTTACAAGAGCAATTTGAAGTGATGTGGCAAAGCTTGTTGCAAATATAGTAGATTATAGTTTTGGATCGAGGCTTGGGATACTTGCACTTGCAAAGGTAAGTGTGTTTGGAGCATGAAAATGATGATGATTAAAGGATCACTTACAAAAAAATGAGTTTGTATTTTTTGTGAGAGTAATGCTTGTGAGTAAAGGGCTAGCAACCAAAGGGGCTAGTTTAAGGAAAGTAAGGATCATGAGACTTGTTTTATTGCTTAGTAAAATTTTGAATATATTTGTTCTAATTGATGAAATGAATTATTTCAATTTGAGCCATATCAATGAGATGAATCAAAGAACACGTAGCAATAATTGTTGGTGTAATAGGGATATTACCTAGCTACTTCCACTATTAGGTCATTTTTATGCCTTATCATTTAAGTTTACTTAAGGTATACATAGGATACTTATCACTTTATGTCTCATATCATAAGATTAAGATACTTTCATAATCTTATGATATCCTACATGTCTCATCTTGACCTATATAATCAAGGGGTTCCATTTATAATCTCATTCATTCATATTGTAAACTTGCATTCATTGATAGGAATATAGTTTATTCGTGTCATATTGATCTTCTCATTTTGTTGTGCTTTCCATTAGACCTGTAGATCTTGGGTGGCTATCTCCATAGTCAAATCTTAAAATATTTACCTTTCTAGATTCTATAAAAGAAATGGTTTTATCAAGAATATCACATGGAATAGCTTCTAAATATTTGCATTTGATAACAATATTGTTAGAGCATTTTTCTTTATAGGAAAATAATCTAAACTAGACTTTTTTTTTCAAGCTAAGAAAAAACAAAGTAAGGTAGTACAATAATCACTTTCTCTAAATTGAGATTTTTTGGCAAAATTTTCCAAAAAAATCTCTAAATTAGTCACATAAACATACTTTATCACTATCTTCCCCTCCATTTAACCCCTTGGATCAAATAAGGGTATAATTCTGAATGCTCTCAAGTTATACATAGTAATATCTATGTCACATTGTTTTAAATTTCATATCTCATGGTAGTGGTTACTCTTGTCATATGATTGCTATTGTGTAGATGGGTCCTTGAGCCTTGGTTTATATCAAAGATATTCTTGGCATCCTCACTCAATGACGATCAGGCTCTCCCTACCTAGGTTAACCTATCTCTAAATTTGGAAAATGGGTGTAGAAGTTTGAGTATGAGTACTCTTTGGTTATTTGTCATGCTTGTAAGGAGAAAAATAAGGATGAAACTTTCCCTATTTCCTAGGAGATTCAAAATATTGATTCTAATCAAGGGAGTTCCCCTTTGGATTGTTCCAGGATATATAATGCTTTGGGTTCTAATGATGGATGTGCCAATGATATTATGTCCCTTCATTGTCTCAAGAAAATAGGATTTGGAGAGAAGGGTCCTTCCTTTGTGCTCAATCAAAGAGCTTTGGATCAATTTTTTAAACCACCCTGATTTTAGGATGGTTCATTTTTGCTTTAGTTATTCCACCTCTTGTTGTTTTGTTGTTTTGGAGCTATTTTGTTTTGTTGTTTTGTTGGGATTAATGCTTCATCTTTCTCTTTGCACAAGGGATCAAGGCCCTTTCAAAATCCCTTCTTATCTTATTAAAAACACTCAATGATGATGGATCATTATAGTCCCCCCTCTATGCTTGGATTTAAAAATAGAATGAACTCTAACCACTTGTTTAATTCTAATAGAATATGACATTAGGGTACCTAGGTAGCATAAGAGGTTGTTCACTAAATTCTTCCACCTTAATGATAGTTAATGTTAAGGATTGAATGAAACAAACTCTTGTTCATGGATCACCTTCTTAGCCTCCTATGGAAGTCATTCTTTGTGTGGTCTACCATGACCATAATCAGGGTCTTAATAAATGTATTAGATACTCTTTATTATCAATAAGAGAGTTATCATAATATAGTCATGGCGAGTGGTTACAAATAAGATTAGTGTTTTCACAAGACTTTCATACTATGATATTTATATCAAGATTCACTTGCATAGTTTTAGAGTCAAGCTAACCCATTCTCATGAGTAGTTTACATGAACCCCTCGTAAGAATGGATCACTTAGTACTCATTTCATCAAAGTGATGCTCATAGTGGTGAAGCATTAGGGATTCCTAGGAGGTCACCCATACTAATACTACTCTAAATCAAGCATGTTTAACCATGTAGATTGTCCCAAGATCAAACCCATTCAACTTGCCACCCCATTTGCAAAACCTTCATCAAGTGGTGTGCCTTATAAACCATTCATTATAGAGCAAATTTAGCTTATCCATTGACAAGTGGGAGGCGTTGATGTCTTTTTTATGCACATGTAAACGTAGAATAAAATACCCAAAAGTATCTTATCCTCTCTTGAACAAAGTTACTCAAATGTTGGAGATTTTCTTAACAATCACTTGAGACAACTCCAAGGTTATGGTATGTCGGGTCACGACGTGTGGATAAACATAGTTGGTTGATGTGATTACTGGTATCACAAGGGGACTTATGTTGAATTGTCAAATGCTTGAATAGCTGGAACTTGATCATCTGATATTTCAATCTCATGATGCTTTTTGTCCTAAACTAACTTGAATTGAAAAAAGGGCAAAAGGTGAAGTGTTAATAAAATCTATTATAAGGCCTAGACTGTAAGAAGATGGATGTATGATTAGATGGAATCCTACTGAGCGAGGTCTCAACATAGGGTTATATGAGATAGGGGTAAGTTCAATAGTGATTTCTCCTCTACAACCTTTGCCAGTCTATGCGAAAATGAGAGCTTGACCGCATTCTTTCGCTTTTAGCTAGCTAAATTTTTCAAGAATTTTATCTCTGGATTTAATATTTCTTTTCTTGCATGAATCTATTAATTTTTGTGATAATAGATCTTGCCTTCATGAATTGATCCTAGTTTATCCCTTTAACCCTAATTAATTTATTTAGAGTGTTTAGTTCCATTTTAATCCTTTCTTTTACAATTAAATATTATTAAAAAATTGTATTATTGTTCCAAATTTTGTGGATATTTAGGAGACACAAATAAAATATAAATGTAATCATTCCATATTTTTGTAGGAGATATTGGAATGAGACTAATAGGAAGAGTAGTAAACATGAGTCACAATGAGAACTTTAGAATAAATCTAAACATTATAAGGAAGAGTAGCTTGGAAAAATAGAAGCGTAATTTATTTTCCAATATGCAAGATTATTACTTGGGAAAGAATCTTGAAAGAGGATTGAAAAGATTCCTTGAGCTAAAATTGTCTCACTTATCCAAAATTATGAGGAAGGATTCATTAATGAAATGGTCATTAACAAGATGAAGAGAATAATAATTAGGAAGAGATAGATTTCACATGCTACTAGGTGACTAGATTGGAGAGAAACTAGAGGCAAATCATTTAGCTTGGCCATGACACAAAGTCTTAGAATAGATGCCAACCTTGGTGAATGGAATGAAAATCCCAAACAATTAATGAGTGGTGAGACAAGTAGAGGCATCTATAAATTTTGTTTTGAATAAAATAAAGAAAAAATGGGACTAAAACCAAGGGAAATGCACATGGAAAGGATATGATGAAAATCAAAATAAATAGTTTGAAGATAATATTAGTTACCTAAAGGATATTCCACTTGATTATTTGGTATATCATAACTATTTTGTCAAATTTTGAAACCATTAGAGGTACCTTTTGCTTCTGTAGATGAGGCATTCATTCATGTTGAAGTTGTGATAGCTTATTTGCCTCTTTATAGACAACAAATTATCCATATATATATACTTGTAACCTCCATCCCAAACCACCTATTTCACTCTTCTTCCTTTGTGTACATCGTTTATTCTTCCATTACCTCTTCACTTACCTAAATTCAATCCAAAACATAGTGTATATAGCATCAAAAAAATTCCATATTTGATTAATATTATCCACAACATATCGAAAAGACAAATACCACACTTGCTGTGTCAACATAGCATTCCATTAGATCGTGTTTCTTTGATGCATCTCACTAAACAGTTCATGCGCTTTCATGTCTATACTTCCACATTTTCCAAACATGTCAAATAGAGCCTTTCCAACCGTAAGCATTTGATATTAATTGCCCTTACCTTCTACTTTGATGGAAGCCCATACTCTATTCCAAAGCTCCCATTTTGGCATAGGTAGAGAGTACGTTGGCAAATAAAACTGATCAAAATGGAAATCTATTTGTTGCATTGACTGCATTGTGAGGACGCTTATGTATTTCATCGACAACATAAAGCAGGAAAGGACATGAGAATATCTCCTCGGGGAGGTATTCTATGACAGCTGCGAGGTAGATGAGAGTTTCTTATGCCATTTGCTTTGTTCTATGCAGTCAAATGCAAGAACACTGTTTGAATTCAAATGCTAACGGTGCTTGTCTTTTTAACGAAAACAAATGGGAAGGGACGTCAACGGAAGGAATGGGCCCACAACACACCTAAGTAGTCAAAGCTTAGTGCGTATTGTTTAAGGCTGCCCCCTTAAGACATCATAATTGATTGGCTCTTCACTTCTAAGACCTTCAAAAGTCTTTAATGGCTTCATTGAGTCCTTTTGTCTTCCAAATTCACCTGCACCAACTTGAATTCTCCTTCAATGCTTGATTACATGTTCACTTGGAATTGAATTGATTTTATAACTAAGAGATCACTTGAATTATAGGTAGACCCCTTCAAATGACAAGGTAGGCTTCCTTTTATACCTTATATATGTCTTGAAAGCATTTTATCCTGATGGCTTTAAATTAAAGTACTTTCTCTTCTATCTGGTATTGGTGGAGCAGATCCTTTTATGATATGTAAGTTGAGAATATTTTATGAAAGGTCCCTAAATGAATACACTTTAAATTGATTTTAATATACTTTGAAGTGTGCAATATGGAAGGTTTGTATTCTTGATCTCCTGCCCATTTCTTAATTTAAAAGATGATATCTTTATTAAATATCTTTATTAACTTGATTTCTCCTTCAATTCTTGATGAATGCTTGATTGCATGTTCACTTGGAATTGAATTGATTTTATAATTAAGAGATCACTTGAATTGTAGGTAAACCCCTTCAAATGATAGGGTAGGCTTCCTTTTATACCTAATATATGTCTTGAAAGCATTTTATCATGATGGCTTTAAATTAAAGTACTTTCTCTTCTATCGGGTATTGGTGGAGTAGAGGTTGCATTACATCATCCTAGGATACATATTTCCGCAGATACAACACAAGTTAAATGTATCCCAGGTCGATGCAAAGCAACCTCTGCTCCAGAGATCACCAAAAAATAGAGAAAGAACTTTAATTTAATGCCATCAGGATAAAAGTCTTTAATCAAGACAAATAAAATTTGAGTTTGATTGTCATCATTTACTTTGCCAAATTCTTCACATGTAACTCTTGAATCAATTTCCTACTCACAAGAATTTTATTATGTCTCAAATATAGGGAAACAAAATGATTCAAATAGAAAACTTGAACATGCAACTAAATCCATTGACTAACCAAAAGAACAAAATTAAGAAACAGTTTGATCATCTGAGAGATGCTGTAGACTTGCAACTCACCAACTAAGTTTTTACGGGTAAGAATTTTTTTTGTTTTGGTTATGGTTGTGGTGTTTATAGGGAGACATTTACAAATTTATATATATTTTCACTATTTAATGGTTTATGGGTTTGTAATGGTAATTTAATGTTCTTTCATATTTTTGTATATATTCTTTATAATAGCCTATTATATTGATTTGTTCTATTATGCATAATGGTGTGGGTTAGATGACTTTGTCGTCGGTGCATGAAAGCATTGAACAAGTTCTACTTTTAAAAATTACATGAAACATTTTTAATTTATTTGATTCAGTGTTATTTGCAAAAAAATGATTATCAATGATGTTTCCTTTCTCCAAGAATTGTCTAGGATCTTTCCATCAGATAATATGTAACATCGAATGATTAAATATTTTCATTACAAATGCTTATTTTATTTAATTATTATCTTAGCGTGAATTAAAATTTATATCTGTATGGAAGTAGAACATACAAGTTGAAGAGTATTGTGCAAGCAAATTTCCTAAAAGAAAGCAAGTACGCATTATCTTGAATGACATTGAAACAAGCTCATCAGCTGCTTAGAATAGAGCAATTGGAGAATGGCGGAGGAAAGTGTTTAAGGGTGATAAATAGATAGATAGTATGCAATACAAACAAACAATGTCTGGAGTGTCTAATGTGACATCTCTAATTATGTCCGGAGGGACTAACTGGTTTTGGAGTTCCTGCGAAACCTATTGGGCCACGCTTGGAGGAAATCAATGTGTTCATGCAAGGAGCACCTTTTTTCTATTATGAGAATGATACTTTTGCACCGAGGGATATTTGGAAGTCAATATCCAAAAATTTCTATAGAGTGGAACAAGAGTTGGCGGACTCGAAGTATAATTGTCAGCTTTTAGAAGACCAAGAGGTTATGTACACAATCTCCCAATAGAAGAGCGATTTCAAGAATTACCTCTCCCCCCCATGACTATTCAAGAAGCACTTCCTCAAACAGAGGACTATTGGCCTCCATGGGATCAAAGAAAAAAATTAAAGCATAGACTCTAGACGATGTGGTGGTGTCCTTCATGAAGAACTCTACACTATAATTGAAAATTCATGAGGGAAACTGCAAGATAGTGAAGAGAAATACAATCTTGAATAGTGGGAAGAATGAATCTTGGTTTGGGTGGGGCCAAGTCAGGTGGCTCCTCTAGAAGTTGACGAGATAGAAATCATATTAGGATTTGAAAAAGATCACACTCGCGGAACTTCGTGTGCGAGTAATCAATTGTGGTGTTTGGGTAATGCATTCCAAATAGATACAGTTGCATTCCAAATGGGTAATGTCTTGATTAAAGACTTTTATCCTTATGGCATGCAACTGTATCTATTTGGAATGCATTACCCAAACACCGCAATCGATCACTCGCACATGAAGTTCCACGAGTGTTATCTTTTTCAAATCCTAATATGATTTCTATCTTGTCAACCTCTAGAGGAGCCACCTGACTTGGCCCCACCCAAACCAAGATCCATTCTTCCCACTTTTCAAGATTTTATTTCTCTTCACTATCTTGCAGTTTCCCTCATGAATTTTCAATTATAGTGTAGAGTTCTTCACGAAGGACACCACCACATCGTCTAGAGTCTATGCTTCAATTTTTTTCTTTGAGCCCATGGAGGCCAATAGTCCTTTGTTTGAGGAAGTTCTTCTTGAATAGTCATGGGGGGGAGAGGTAATTCTTGAAATTGCTCTTCTATTGAGAGATTGTGTACATAACCTCTTGGTCTTCTGAAAGCTGACAATTATACTTCGAGTCCGCCAACTCTTGTTCCACACTATAGAAATTTTTGTATATTGACTTCCAAATATCCTTCGGTGCAAAACTATCATTCTCATAATAGAAAAAAGGTGCTCCTTGCATGAACACATTGATTTCCTCCAAAGCGTGGCCCAATAGGTTTTGTAGGAACTCCAAAACCAGTTAGTTCCTTCGGATATAAATTAGAGACGTCACATCAGACACTCTAGACATTGTTTGTTTGTATTGCATCCTCTCTATCTATTTATCACCCTTTAACACTTTCCTCTTCTTTTCTCCAATTGCTCTCTTCTATGCAGCTGATGAGCTTGTTTCTATATCATTCAAGATAATGTCTGCTTGCTTTCTTTTAGGAAATTTGCTTGCACATGACTCTTCAACTTGTATGTTCTACTTTCGTACAGATATAAATTTTAGTTCATGCTCAAATAATAATTAAATTAAATAAGCATTTGTAAAGAAAAAATTTAGTCATTCGATGTTACATATTATCTGATGGAAAGATCCTAGACAATTCTTGGAGAAAGGAAACATCATTGATAATTTTTTTTGTAAATAACATTGAATCAAATAAATTAAAATGTTTAATGCAATTTTTAAAAATAGAACTTGTTCAATGCTTTCATTCACCGACAGCAAAGTTGTTTGACCCACATCATCTCTCGCTGTCAGAATTCCAATGACAACTAATGAAATGCCTGACAAGGATGTTGTGCATCAGACGGTACTCCTTTGTCGAAATTTTATACTTTGGAGTCAAAATTCTGATGATAGCCCGAGATCGCGATGGTATTCTTTTGGGGAATGAGCATCCATGGTGGCCGTCGGAAAGGTTGGAGGTGATGTCGGAATTGCGACGAGCACAAGGATAGTCAGAACTTCTGACACAAAGTTTTCAATGGCTTTTTTTGTCGGTAGTGCGATGAAATTTGGTCGGAATTCTGACTATTTGCCGTTGAAATCTTGACTCGAATGTACTAGTGGATGCTATCCATACCTGTCTTTGTCTTGGGGAGTCCTACCACAAATTCCATGCTCACACACTCCCAAGGCCCATTTGGGACCGGTAATGGCTGATAGAGGCCTGCATTGCTTGATCCTCCTTTTGACCTTTGACACACACCATATTGCTCCACATACCTTCTCACATCCCTTGGCAACCTAGGCCAATAGTAGTACCTCTATACTAGATCCAAATTTTTATTGATTCCAAAGTGTCCACTTAGACTTCCATTGTGTTTCTCTTGTATGAGATTTTCTCTCATGGATCCTCTAGGCACACATAACTGATTGCCTTTGAACAAGAGACCATTTTGTAGAGTGTAATCTGCATACTCACCATGAAAATGATTCTTAAAATTCTTGCAAACCTTGTAGGTTGATGATAAGTCCTCATCTTCTTCATAGAGATCCTTGAAACCTTCTATCCCTATGCTCTACAATTGTAATTCTTAGACAGTCAACAACTTCTGGCTTAAAGCATCTGCCACCTTGTTAAGATGCCCCTTTTTATGCTTGATGGTAAAGGTAAAGGATTGGAGGTACTCCATCCACTTCAAATGTCTATTTCTAAGCTTCTCTTGAGTGTTAATGTAACTCAAAGCTTGGTTATCTATGAACACCACAAATTCTTTTGGGAGTACGTAATGCCTCCACTTCTTGAGACACTGAACTAGTGCATACAACTCTAGATCATATGCTAAATACCTCTTCTTTTCCTCACTAAGCTTCTCATTGAAAAATGCTGAAAAATGCCATAGGCCTTCCCTCTTGACTCAATACACCCCCTACTACAATACCGCTTGCATCACATTCCAATGTGAATAGCTTGTCAAAAGTAGGTAAGAGTAGGATGGGTTTTGTGGCTACTTCTTGCTTCAATAATTGGAATGCTTCATCATCTTGTTCAGTCCATTTGAACTTAGTTTTAAGGCCTCCTTTTATGGTGTCAAGTACTGGTGCACATATGCCATTGAAGTTCCTCACAAACTTTCTATAGAATTGGGCTATACCATGGAAACTCCTAACTTCAGTTCCTGTTTTAGGGGTAGGCCAATTCAAGATTGCCTCCACTTTGCTTGGATCCATCTTCAAGGTTCCCTTAGACACCACAAACCCCAAGTAGACTAACTCTTTCTTCAAAAAGTCACACTTCTCTAAGTTGATTTCCAACTTCTCTTCATGCAACCTCTCTAGGACTAACCTCAAATGTTCTAGGTGCTCCTCTTTGGTTATGCTATAGATGAGTATGTCATCTAAGTACACCACCACAAATCTACCTATGAAGTCCTTCAACACCTCATTCATCAACCTCATGAAGATGATTGGGGAATTGGTAAGTCCAAATGGCATCACAAGCCATTCATACAACCCTTCTATGGTCTTAAAAGCGGTCTTCCACTCATCACCCTCCTTAATCCTAATTTGATGATAACCACTTTTAAGGTCCAACTTAGTAAAATAAATGGTACCTCCTAAATAGTCCATCAAATCCTCTATTCTAGGAATAGGAAATCTGAACCTTATGGTGATCCTATTGATTGCCCTTGAATCGGTGAAAATTCTCCACTTGCCTCTATTCTTTGTTGCTAGTACTACCGAGACTGCACATGGGCTGATGCTCTTATTGATCAGTCCTTGATCCAACAACTCCTACACTTACCTTGCCACCTCCTTGTTTTGATCAAGTGTGAGCTTATATGCTATTTTATTGGGCAGGGATGCACTGGGGACAAAGTCTATTTGATGGCTTATAGACCTTCTTGGTGGAAGTGTTGCAGGTGCTCCATCACTCACTATGTCTTTATATTCTTGCAACATTTGTTTTATCTCCTTGGTTACCTCTATCTGCAACTTATCTTCCTCCTCCTTTGGCTTCACAAAGATGGCACATCCCACTATATCCTCTTCATGCAGTAGGTGTAAGAACTCTTTACTAGAATTAAGTAAGAGACTAGGTGTTCTTGAGGCTCCCTCATCATTCTCTATCAGAGACTGAATCTTATAGGTTCTGTTGTCCGTCTTGAAGGAAATGGAGTTCTCTTCTCCATCATAGATCATCTTCCTATCAAATTTCCAGGGTCTACCTAGCAGAAAATGACAAGCATCCATGGGTAACATATCACAAAGGATCTTATCCTTGTATCCTCCAATAGAGAACTCTACCCAAGTCTGTTCATTGACAAGCACACTCTGTCCTTGATTCAACCATGTCACCTTGTAAGGGCTAGTGTGGGGTATATGTGTGAGTTTAAACTTCTTGGCTGCCTCATCAGATATGATGTTATTAGTTGACCCTGAATCAACTATCACCTCGCAAACCTTACCAAGGATTTTACATCTCGCCCTAAACAATGCTTTCCTATGCTCAGGTTCATCCTTAACCGACTGTCTTATCAAGACTCTATTGAACATCAGATTTTCTCCAATCTCTAATTCAATATGGTCCACCTCAAGTGTTTTTCTATTTGATGTGTCTTCATGGGCATAAGCAACCCTCTTTCCATCATTTGATGAGGTAGGCTTGTCAGGGCATCTATAGGCCGGGTGTCCCAATTGACCACAATTGTAGCATTTCATGGTTGCAAAGTAGGAATTACCCCTACCAATACCTCTGCTCCTATTTGGGCCCCCTTGTGCACCTCTTCCTCAAGAATGGCCTCCTCTAAGAGTGTTTTCACTATTATGCTCAGTCAACTTGGACTTTCCTTGATTCCTTTGCTCACTTGCCTTGCTTTGGTAACCACCTCAGTGATTCATTTGATCTCTACCTTTGCCTCTACCCCTATTGTTGGAGTCTCCCTTCCTTTTGTTCCTCTCTTCCACCTTAGCAGCAAGTTGATGACACTTTTGGATAGTGGTAGGAGTCCATAGGCTTATCTCCTCTTGGATGTTCCACTTTAGCCCACTTAGATATCTAGCCACCTTGATAGATTCCTCCTCTTGGACTTTGGATCTAAGAAAAAGCTTCTAAAACTCCTCTATGTAAGAGGCCACATCAAGATCTTTCTGCTTCAATCTCTATCTCTTCTAATGAAGTTGGACTTCATAATCCTCTGGCAAGTAGTTCTCCTTGATCTTACTCACCGTGGCCTTCCAGTTTGTAATAGGTAGCTTCCCCATGTTAATTCTCTCCTCTTGCAAGTACTTCCATCATGTCAAGGCTGCTCCTATTAGTCTTGATTTGGCAACCTTAACCTTTTTAGCTTTTTTCACACCTTCACACTCAAAGTGGTTCTCCATACCCTCAATCCATTCCATGACAGTGTCAATATCCATTCTTTCACTGAAATGTGGCAATCCTTCAAAAGATTTTGTATTCAAAGCCTTGATGGCCTTTACAAAAGGTTCTTCATTGATTAAGGGGTCTGGTTCAGGTATGATGTCATCTAGATCAATAGCTTTCTTGCATCTGTCACTAATGTCCACACCTCAGAGTTCTTTTGCTCTCTGATCAACCACTTCTTGCAGCTTGTTCCTTATCTCACTCATAGCATCTTCAAGGAGTCTATTTTTCTCCTTTTGTTCTTCAACCTCCCTAGCCAGCTCTTCATTAGTGACCATTATGTTCTCCCCTACTAATTCACCAGAATATAGAGACATGCACGGTCCACCAAATCTTTAACTTGCTCTGATACCAATCTGATGGTAATGGGAATGAGATAGACTAGCCTAGTCTATGCTCTTTGATCCTCTCCTTGGATCACTAGGTGTTCCAACCACACCCTAGGGTCTCTAGGACTTCCCTTGCTTGTGGAATCCCCTGACCTTGCCCAATCCACCCACCAACAACATGTGATTCTTCTCCTAAGGTCTCACCTACTCACAAGCTTCAAAACCCTCACATAAGCTAATAAGGGTTTAACTCTTCCTACACCTTCTCAGGTCCTAGCAAGGATAGGATAGGTCTTTGACATATGTATCCATCCATTCATGTGCCCCCAAGGGGTTTTGACCTTCCTACTTGTTACCGATCTCACTATTTTGCTTCTTTCCTACAAAATAGGGCTACAAGGAATGTGCCCCAATTAGGCCTCCATTCCAGACTTTTAGGACTTCCTCTTGCAAATGATGCCCAAACTTGTGAAACTTCCCAAAGGGACTACTATTCATTTGGAAAAGGCTTAAATTTTTTCCTAGTTTTGGGCCTCCAAGTGTCCATACATTTCCCTAGGTGAATTTAAGGGTTTTTGAGGGATTTTATGAGGGTTTTTAGGCCTGCCAGGGTCACAATGATGGTTTGCTGTCTTCATCACCTTTTCTAGATTGGTGGAAGCTCCTCCTTCTCACCAATGATACTCCACACACCCCTCTACAACCCCTTCAAAGGGTGCCTCCTTCCTTGTCCTTCCTTGCTCTCACGAACCTCTGCAACCTTAACCCTTCCTAGCCAAGCACAGTCTAGTCTCACCTAGGAGTGGGTCTTTGAAAGGCTTTCCTGCATCTTCAAGGGCCCTTCTTCCTCTGAGATACTATATAGGGTCTACACTCCTATTCCCCATGGTTTCATGGTGTTTCCACAATGGGGATAGGAGTTGTCAACCCATTTACACAAAACAATCCAAAACTGGACAGTGAAAGAGTAACTCACAAAATACTTACAAAGCACACAAAACCTGCACAATAAACCTAACCTAAATGCTGAAAATGAAAGTATAAACATAATACAAGACTCTCAACATAGTTTAGTTTGCAAAAAAATCCATTTTCAATCTTTTTAATGCTCCATTTGTATCGACTGACAACAAAAACACAGTCACAGTCAAGGTCTTTTCCCTTTGGCCATACAATCTGACATCCAACCCCTCATTTTAGGGTTTGCACCAATTTATAATATATTTTCCTTGGTGTGTGTGCTGGGGTTAGGGCTCCCAACACCAAGCTAAGGTTATGACCTATTAGGTGAAAAAGTTGGATGACAACTTTGAAAAGTTGTCATGCAATATTTTGCAACTTTTGCAATGTTGCTTTTCTTGACTTTTAGGCCTACATTGGGCTATCCTATGGACACAACCATGCTAAAAGGACCCCAAACTCATTAATGGGCAGACATACTCTCTACCCCACAAGAAAACTCAACCTAGACTTGTGAACCTAGGACCTAAACTAGGACCTAAACAAGACCAATGAGCTCTTGGCTCTTATTACATTTACATGGCTTCTTAAAGAAGCAAAATCCCAACAAAACCAAATGGAGGAAGACCTTAGAAGGGTTCTCTTACACCAGAAAGGTAAAGAAAAGGTTGAAGAAGTAAAGCAAGAATTCTTAAAACAATGGATTAGGAAATTAGAACTAAATGTTGATAGGAATACTCCTCCACCAGTAGAATAGAGTAACACCCCACCAGCAGAAGAAAGCAACACTCCACCGACAGGAGAATCTTCATCCAACTAAAGAAAAATTCTTTGAAGGTTTGGCAAACAAATGTGAAACATGCTATTATTCCCTCAGTTGATGGTAAGAAGTTAAAATTACTCTATACCGATAGATATGTTAAGTGATTACTTAACCGACAAGCATTAAATATGGTGGTTGGCAAAATTAACATTATAAATTAGTGTTTTTGGCTCCATTCCACTTCACCAAGCATTCAAACATTCAAAGAGCGCAAAAATTCTAAGATAAGGCATTTCGAGCAAAGCAATTCAGCAATCAATCTTTCCAAAGGTAGAAAAAGGTATTTATAATCATGGCATCCTCTTCTATACCTGAATTCATAGCAAACCCTACTGTAGTGGAAGTAATCAAGCACCCTAGGCTAGTTTTTTAGTTAGTTCCCAAAATAGCTAAGAAGGATGACAATATTGGTGCATTTTCTCAAATCCCCAAAGGAGTAGTTTTTGCAGAAGACCCTAGGATGTATAGTCATTGCCATATAGAAGAATTAGAAGATGAAGAAATTAAGAACATGTACAAGACTGTTATTTGTGATGATTCTGATAATGTGAAACCTGAACACAAAATAATTGAAACCCTAGGATTTACAGAAATTCTCTGCATTCTGGATTTCCCCAAGGAAGTTATTAGGATAGCATTGAGTAGGGTACATGGTGCATTCTTTTGGCTAGATCTTGTTCACAAAATTACTAAGGAAGTTGTAAAAGCTATAACAAGGTTACCTTCCACCGGTAACAAACCTGACAAGACAAAGAAGGTCTCAAATGACCTAGTAATGAACCTAAAAGGTGCAACATCTGACAAAAGGTCTTTAAGGGTGAATGATGTAACTGACATAAATGTGAGATTCATTAGCATGATTCTAGGTTGCAAAACAACACATGCAAATAGACTAAATTCAGTTTCCAGCTTATGCATAAAGAGTGATCACGACATGATTAAGGATAATGTGAAAATTGATGTGTGTGAATGGTTGAAGGATGAATTGATTGACGATCTGGGAAAGATCAAGAAGGATAAGAAAGGGACATTTAGATTTGGCAACTTACTTGTTTTCTTAATGCTACATATAACCAAACAGGTGCCCGATATAGGTAATAAGAACCTTGGATTTGACATACTGGTAGGCAAACAATTATCTGACTTATTGAACAACATGAGTGAAAACAAAGAGAAGAATATTAATGAGTACTTTCAAGCATTAAAGGCCAGAATGAATGCTAGAGTCAGACTATCACAAGAAATTGTCAATAGATATAAGGATGACATATGTTTTGTGATTAAGAAGGATGAGATCTAGATGGAGGTAGTTGTCTCAAGAACAATTTGGGTTACTGAAATTGGTTATGAGACAAATGATCACATCATTGAAACATATGCAAAAGCCCTTCTAGAAGCACCCAAGGAACCTAAGGAAGAGGTATTTGGTAGTGCTGAAACCATTAAAAATCAAATTCAATCCAAAAAGAGAGTGAAGAAAGTAGAAGCAACAGTGAGGAGAGGTTCAAGGCAGGCTAAGGCTATCAAAGAAGATGTACTTAAACAAACCGGTATCACTGAAGATGAGTTACAAGCACAACAACCAGAAACTCACCTTTCACCGGTAGCAACTTCTTTGGAAAGTGACATGCCAGCTGCATTTAAAAGAGTTGTGGGGAAAAGACAACCTTCACTGGTATCCACACCTTAGCCTAGAAGAACCAGACAAAAACAACAGGTAGTACGGCCCCCGACTAAGAAGATAACTCCAAAGAAGAAAAAGTTAACACCAAAGAAAAGGACTCAACAAAATATTGCTCCAATTGACAAACTACTAGATGAAATAACAAAGGATGGACAACTGAAAAACATCAACAAACTATATGATACATTATCATTTGATGACAAGGAGAAAGTTGAAAATTGTGTAATTCTACACTTGGATATCTATAAGAAATTTTGATGCAAATTGTAGATGAAGTACCGGTAGAACTATTTAAGAGACTTGAAGCTAGAAGGCAAGTTGTTATAGAGCTTGACAAGAAAATGAAGATTGAGAAACTACTTGCTATTTATCTTGTTAACTCACCAAAGGAGATAGATGATATGATCTCAGAGGCTAACCAGACAGTATTCTCAATTGCACACCGACATGTAGCACTTATGGTTGGTAGAGTAAATGAGGCTGTAGAGGAAACTGCTAATGCATGGGATATATTCCTTGTTGAGAAGGAAAAATAGGAAGAATATAGAAACCCCAAACCAATCAAGGTATATCAAAAAGATAAGGATAAGGGTAAAGGAAAGGTTGGTGGACCTCCAAGCATCAAAATAACAAATAATTTATCCCCACCATCTCAAGATACTCCACCGGTAACAACAACTGAAGATCAACTGGCTGATGAGAGTATAGATATATCACAAGAGGATACAAATCCTAATTCTGAGGTATTATATACAATAGATGTTGATACTCAAAAGGTCAACATTGTGGTAGATAAGGATACAACCGGTAAGATAGATATGGGTAGTGAACCACCGGTAATTGATAACACAGATAACTGGAGGAAAACAGATGGATAGTGCCACAAAACAATAGGCAGAACAACAAACAGAGCAACAAGCAGAGCAACAGGCTCCAGCATAGGAACAGGTTAATATAGATTTAGTCCCAGCGGCAACTGCTGAGCAAAACAAACCATTGCTTAAGGAAGTGGAAACACATACTGACCTACCAGAGGTCGCTGCAAGCAATGATATTGCTCCCACCAGTGGAATTCAGAGTGTTGGCTCTTCAATTGCAGGATTCAAGATGACAAATGTAACTGAAGTTCTTTTAGACTCTATAAAGAAAATAATAGATTGTAGTTCATAGGCATATAAGGCTATAGATGACACAATTCCAATTTTGAAGATGATAGCTCCAAAATGTAATGTAGATAATAAGGATTCCTTGAGTCAACTTGACACTTTGTCTAAGTATATTACTAACAACATAGTGACAGTTGAATAAATAAAGGAGGACGCATTCAAAGAGAGGTTAGAAAAGGAAAAACATAAATTCTTTGAGGAAAAAATAAAGAAGTGTACAAGGCAGTTTGACACACTTCTACCAGAATTATGTAGCACATTAAAGGAATTCAAAACTTTGTACAAAGATACTTGTAAGACTAACTTTTTGACAGTTGATATAGACAAGAAGATCAACAAGATACAGGAGGAAATAAATCAACTAGCTGACAACTTTATTAATTCATCTGATTCATTATCAGTTTTTGAGCAAAAGATAATAGGTTTTGAGGAAGAATTACTAAAGCTAGAAAGAGAAAAGGAGAGAATAAAAAATAAGGCTAAGGATCTGAAATTAAGACTAAGTCCAAAACTGGACTACCTAGCATCCTTAAGGAAAGAAATATCTGATGCATTGGTACAAGGATAGAAAACATCAGCAGAGAAAATGCAACACCTCACCGGTACAATTCAAAGGATAGAGGCCACAATAAAAGATAGTAAAAAGTTAATTGAGAACTTGAATCTAGTTTTGGTGGATCTTTTTCAGATTGTAACCAACTGGTTACAAGGTTGAAATAGGAAACTACACTCTATTGACACTTTGACAACCTTTGTATTGATGCCAAAGGGGGAGTAGTGGTATGAGAAAAATCCAATAACTTAGGGATCATCTGCTCAAGGGGAGCACACATTTTTGGTAACAATTTTTGGATACACTTCTGAATTTTTCTCATGAGTGTTGCCATCAATGCCAAAATGGGAGATTATTGGCAAATGCACACTCCACTGAGACATTGTAGGTGATTGAAGATTTTGTCATTGATGGCAATCTTACAATCCTATGACACCGGCAAGGCAATCCACCGGCACCAACAAAGTTAGATTCTACACCGGCACATAGACCACCGGCACCAATAGTGAAAGGAAGCATACCGGCACAGAAGCTGACAAGAATTTTGGTTGTAATTTATTTTATTTATTATTGTAAAATCATTGTAAGCCGACTTGGAAAATTTTAAAATGACTCATATATATAAGAGATCATTGTAGAACAAAGAAGTAATGAATGGAGGAATGTAATTAAGCAAAATAAGGCAGACCTATTATGCGAATTATAGGTTAAGGGTTTATGTATGAAGCAGAGCTATAAACCGGTACTGGATCTAGCATAGTAGATGCTATTTTGAAGCAGTACAAGACATTCGATTTATATAATCCATTTTGTAAGTCAGTGAGACTTCCCATTTTGTAATTGAGCAGTGAGCTCTAGGCACTTGGCCTTCCTACATGTGCAGGCCCCTCTTGTAGTAGTAATATTCTCTTATTGGCTAGTAAGTGAATATTATGGGTCACAAATCCCACCGATGTTTTTCCCACACCAGGTTTCCTCGTTAAAATATTGTGTTATGGTGTATTTTTCATGTGGTTGTTTTTATCTCTATTTATTGCATTACTTTCTGTTTACCGGTACACAGTTCTAATTTTCTCTACATGTTTTAAGTTAAGAAAATCTTATTACCAGTTAGATACTGATTCACCCCCCCTCTCAGTATTTGTGGCAATCCTAACATCTTGAAAGGTCACACACAATCATGAAGGAAGCAATTCATGCAGTGACTAGTTTTTGGCAAATTGGTGAAGTTCCAAAGCTAAGGAAATTTTTAAAAGAGACTATGATTGCACTGACTAATACCACCTCTAATGGTCATGTGTTTTTGGTCAACAACATTAAAGATCCAACAGTTATACTTGCAACTATAGTCATTGGTTACAAGATATTTTATTCTAACAGGATGAACAGTGTGCCATCTGCTATTGTGCATGCAACTTACAGGATGATTGCAGAGAATGCAGATTATGACTTATGTGAGGAAATAAGGATCCAATTGATGTTGAACTTGCAATCAATTAAGAAAGATAATAGTCAAAAGTTTAAATATGGTTAACTTTTGATTGGTCTATTCTTCTATTTTCTGAATTTTCTACCAGGAATTGGTGACATTCAATGGTCAAAAGACATACTGGTAACAACACAAATCAAGAACAACTTTAAGGTTGTAAAGAACACATTTCATGTTGCTATGAATAGATATTTTAATAAGTTCCAAAAGAAGATGAGCATGAGGTTAAGGATACCTGAAGATGTGGTGAAACACTTTGCAAAAGATATATGTTTCACAGTTACCACAGACTTTTGTCTTATGGAGGTTGTTGAACCCAGGGAAGATGAGATGGAAGAAATGAGTTATGAAGTCAAGTAGGAATTATTAATTAGTTATGCCAACAACCTTTTTGCATCTCCCAAGGATAAGAAGAGGAAAATACTGGGAACAAATAAATGTACCCACTCAACCTAGTAGTGCCAAAGAGAAGAAGAAGAAAGTTGAGCAAGCACCTTCAATGACCACCGATACAATGGTGACAAGAAGTGTTCAAGTCAAAAAGGAACTGGCACCCAAAGTATATGCTAAGAAGAAAAATGCAATGAAGAGGAGAGGTAGGCAACTCATTCTTCAAGAAAACTCTGAGGATACTGACACTGAAGAGGAACCAAAGAAGATGAAAGAGACTAGCAAGAAAGCCAAACTAGTAGGAGACACTTCAAAGCAAAGTATTCCTATTAATGTTTTATCTTACAAGCCTACGATTGATTTTGAGAGAAAAATAAAAACATTAGGAAGGAATAGGTTTGATAATGTGAAAGAATGTTTTGATTCATTTGATGATGATCAGAAGCAACAAATTGTGTCAATACAATCGATTGCCTCAGGATATTGAAAATGATATTTTAGATTATTTGTATTCGATTCTTGTAAATAAGTGGAAAATGGTTGTAGAACAAAATCAAGAAATTATTGATAGAATTTTCATTCAATATTTTCCTAAGTTACCTAGAGATGAATTATTAGCATTACTTGATAATTTTAAAGGACTATTTCATTCTAAGGCAATAAGATTGAAGTTATTGAGTGGAAAGACTCAACTTGTTGAAGATGATACTCATCTTATAGCTAAAAATATTCAAAGGAAGCATGAGAAAATGAAGTCTCATAAGACTGATCAAGTAGAGACTGGAGCTCAACAGGAGCTAGATGAGAAGAGATTATTACACTAGATGTTGTCTATCCTATTAAGAATAAGGATGACATTACTTCTCCACCGATTATTTTCTTTGTAGATGATACTGACAAAATCCAGGACATTATTGATACAACTGGTAATATCATTGAGCTAGTTAAGGAACCTGTACAACAATCGGTCATTACTATTACACAGGAAGAAGCTGAAGCACAAATCAATGAACCTAGTGTGGATATTCAACCACCACTAGAAAAAGAACACGAAGTGGAAAATCAAATGCCACCGGTTGCAAAAGATACACAGGAGAAACAAAAAGAAGTAGAAATAGAGAAAGAGAAACTAGAGAAAGAGGTTGAAGTGGGAGAAATTGAAAAAGAGAAAGGAGGAAGTGAAAGAGAAAACAGAGGAGAAGATAACAGATAAAATAGATGAAATGGAAAAAACAAAGGTGAAGCAACAAACTGATGATGAGGATGACTCAATAGGCATCAAAGGACCTATAGATGTAGATAATATGAGTGCATCTGAACTCATGGAGATTGCTATAGCGATGCAATCTAGAGCTCAAAACAAAAGATTGAAAAAGAAGAGAAAATAAGTAGAAACAATTCAAACTATTGTTGAGATTCTGTCAAGTCTCCTACCAGAGACTGACATTGGGAATTTATCAACCCATATCAGCAAACTTGGCTAGTTGGTTGCTGATGCTTCTGACCAGCTGAAGTGCTTTGAAGAATCTGCTCAGACTTTAGTTGAGAAGAATTACAAAAAGAAGAGAGGAGAGCAAATAATGAAAGATATTGATATAGGGAAGATTTCTTTATCTCTAAATAAAGATATTTTGAAGACTGCTATTGAAACTAAAGGAAGGATACTGGCCTATACATCTAACATTTCATTTTTCTATCCTGATCTAAAGAAGAGGTGAGAAGAGACTTATTTAGAACTGGAGAGGATATGTACTGCTTACATACCTTTACATGATTCAGCCTTAGCTTTTGGCAAATCCATTGATGATTTGCAACATCAATTAGATATTTATGATTGTGAATAGGCTAAGAGACTCCAATCCTTGAAGAAACTCAAGATCCAGTTGAGACCTAAAGTGGACATCTTACAATGGGTATACAAGGATGCAGAAGTGGTTTTGGTGACTCCAGAGATGAGCACAGTGGATGCAGTGGAAGAATTTGATGTATAAGTTATGATAACCATTGAATTCACTAAAACATTATTGGAAACATGGGATAATGATTTTACTCAGATGAAGATTATATCCAGTGATTTTTTATTGAAAATTGTAGGGAAAACTCGTTGAAAAAACTCATACTTTTGTATATGAAGTTTTTGATGAAAATTTTGATATAATATATATGTATTTTACTTTTCAATTTGGCATTGTTGTCAAAGGGGGAGCAGAAATATATGTGTTGTGAAAATTTTGTATGTACTATTAAGGGGGTATGTTTGTACAATTTTTGTAAGCACACTTAGTTGTAAAGTTGTAAATTTTTCTAAGTGTTGCCATCAATGCCAAAGGGGGATATTGTTGGCTTGATGATGATTTTTGTAATGGATGACTTCATGTGTTGTCATTGATGGCACATGTATACACACACATATTTTTACATTGTCTTAGTCATCTTAGTTAAGACAAACTGGTACTACTCCTAAGTCTTTGTATTGCAAAACCAGTATTATATGTATAGAGAAGTCCAATCAGTTTTGAAGGTGTCTAACTGATATATGTAAATAACTGGTATATACAGGAATGAAATTGGTCATGGTCAATTCTACTTGCACTAGTTTGGAGATACTGCGGATATCATCAAAGAAGAAAATGGAGGACAATCGGTCTATGAGTTGGAAGAGGTTAAATCTTAACCAATATTGGTGTTCCAACCGATTTCACTGATTGTGTGATGAGTTATCACCGGTCATGATGAGTTATCCCTAACCGATAGATTTGGCAGCAATTTGTGGTGTTATGCTAGATTGTCTAGATACATTGCACCTAGGAAATGATGATGTGATTCCTCAGCCAACATGAAATATAATGTCTATATAATGACATTATGTTGAACTATTTTTATAATGTGAGATAGAAGTGCTAAGTTGTTGTGTTTTACTGAAGCGTTGCAGAGTATGTCGATGATGCAGTTTTGAGTGAGTAGAAGAGGATCTATTTAAGAAAGATGTGCTACTTCTAGATCACACCACCTGTTGTTTTCTAATCACTACAACAGTCAAATCCCCTAACTAGGTAAGCTCTAACAAGCTTCATTGTACAAATCCTCTAACCAGGTGATCCATTAGTTAGGGTTTGAAATCCTCTACCAAGGTTACTCCTAGCAGGGTACTACCTTTAACAGGGTATAGCTCCTAACAGAGCTTTGGGATCTTTAACAAGATTCGCTCCTAGCAAAGCACTTTGTAGACCTTAACTGGTCAATTACCTATTACTACAGATAATTAACTTGTGAGTCCCATCCCACTGTGGTTTTTCCCAATTGGGTTTTCCATGTATAAACATGTGTGTTATGGTGGATTTTTTACTTTTTGTGGATTCTTTAATATCATTTTGGATTGCATGCATAGTTTTAAGTAAACTCATTAACTATCTTTACCGGTCTGTGTTTAAAGTGGTAATGTTTTTGCTGTCACTGATTCACCCCCCCTCTTAGTGCTTTATAAGTCTATCAATTGTAATTTAAATAAGTCAATTTTAAAATATCATGGGCTTAATTTAGAGATATGCACAACATTTGGAAATATTATTGTTGGGACCCCTTATTAGCATAAGAAAATGTATATAAGGGGGTCTTATTTCTTTGTAAAAAAATACTAGAGGAATTCTCATGAAGAGAATTAGGAAATGTTAGAGCAATTGAAGTCTCTTAGAGGGAGAAAAGAATGTTGGTTTATGTACCTGGAAGTTAGAGACTCTTTACAAAAAGCTAGATTGGAAAGTGCATTGGTTATTCTACAATCTTTCCATAAGGTGATGAAGAATTAATTTGCAATTTGAAGACCGGATAATGATGTAAAAAAGCCTTTTGAGCTTTGCATCAGATAATGGAGCGGCATCGCAATTGAGTGAGCCTAGAGATGTAGCCAGAACATTGGGTGAAATCCAATATCAAATCAGTTTCTATCTCTTTCTGATTATTTTTTTGGTTTTAGTATATTGATTTCACTTCATGAGTTATTAATTAGTTAATGTCATAAAGTTGTAACTGATTAAGTGAACCTAACTCTGTATTTCAATGGTTAAAAGACATAGCCACACAATTCTGTTTGTGATCAAGATAAATCTATAATTTGACTTAAGTGCAAATTTAATTTTGTAAGCCTTAATTACAGATCAAGTGATATCAGAGTAGTTTAACAGGAAAAATTGCAAGGTGTGGATGTTTACTAGGTTTTCTTTGCAAGATGGGTAAAAGATTGAAGTGTGAAAGGCTCTAGGAATTGGAGGAGATCAACCAGAGCATCCAAGAAGAGAATGTTGAACTTTGAAGACTACTTGAAATTGCATAAAATGAGAAGCAAAAGTTACGTCTCTTATTGGAAAATGCTTGTGGAGAAAACTAGATAATTCTCTGCTACATGAGAAGCAATAATTCCTAAGAATAGACATGCTTGTGGCCATGGAAAATGGACCATTTATGGGTCATGTCATGAGGATACTGATGTATGTGCCTTTTTGTCAATAGTTGGAGGATTATTCCTATGTGCTAGGTAACCAAGGTGGTTTGCTGGAGGCTTCATCTACGATGTCAGTCAAAGAAGGACAAGAGGATTAGTTGGTAAAGCCTTAGGAGGTGGAAAAAGGGTCCCCTATAAGAAAGGAGGTCTGGGGTATAATGATAGAGAGAGCCTAGAAAAGACTCCAAAAGGAAGCTCTTATGAAAGTGACTTGAAACCAAAGTCTCTTTAACAAGAGAAGGGTAAGTCACCTAACAAGAGTGATAGATCTATCAAGAGATCCCCGAAAAGATCAAAATCTCCTCAGAAATCTCATGGCAGCAAAAGTCCACAAAGGTATAAACTTGATTTCTCCAAAGTTTTTCTGAACTATGCTATTATTGGTAATGCAATATGTAGCATATGGAATACTTTTTGTTGTTCTTTTTGTGGCGTGGATAACCATTGTGTTGCCAAGTGTCAAAAATGGAAGGAACTATACAAGAAGGTCTTGTCTATTAGTTGAGAAACAAGAAAATAAGACCATCATTCCCATCGAAAAAAGGAGAATGGAAAGAAGGATTATAAGACAAAGAACCTTTGCACTTATTGCAACAAAGGTGGACATCAGGAAGCTAAGTGTTGGAAACTCCATCTGGAGCTTCGTCTAAAGAAGGATAAGAAGATTGAAGTTTATTCTTTGCTGGTGAACATAGGGAAATTGACGAGGCTCATGTATGTGAGAAAAACCTCTTCACTTATGTCTACAAAGGTGGAAAAAGTAGGTGATCTAAAGAATGAAAATGTAGTTGCATGTAAGCTTAACTATCATGTGTTTCAAGAAACTTTGACACCACAACATGAGCATTTTTTGTGGGAACTTGTTAAGAGGATTAAAAATCTTGGTAGCTCATTAATATCCTTATATTTTTTAATGTTACTAATGTGTTGTACATGGGTAGTAGCAAGAGAAATAAATACAAAAGGATGTGGGAAAATACAAATGGGTAGCAATATGATTTTAGTTGTCAAAATTATTATTGCATAACTTTTTGAGATGAAGCAAGTGCACAAAATAGGGTGGATAGATACTGAGCAAGTGGGGAGGTGTTTCCCTCACTTGGTGTGTGATTAAAATCCTTTTGGAGGTCCAAAAGCCCCTTAGTGGGGAGGATTGATCTAGGTGGATCTTCAAAACACTAGAACAAAAAAATGATCATTCAAAAATTGGTTGGGAGATTCGAACCTCCAACCTCTTCCTTCCAAAATTATCTCCTCGCCGCTAGACCATGAGATTCTCTCTATACCTAAAAGGGTGTGGGATATACTTCAATAAGATGTCTATGGATTTAGAGGGCTCTGAAGATTCAAACCACCAACCTCCTTTCTCTGCTTTACACTCCCCGTCAAGGCATCATGCGAGATCCTCAGGATAGAGGATGGAAGTTAGTACTTTTGTTATGTATTGGAGGTGTGTTAAGGAAGTAGGGGGTTGGGCTTAGCTCGAGGCCTCCCCATATACACAAGTTTTTTTTAAAAATTCATGTAACCCAAAAATTGGGAAATGCTAATGAATTAAGGGGAGTCATTATAAGTTAAATAAGCTGATTTTAAAATCTTATGGGCTTAATTTAGAGATATGGAAAATATTTGGAAATATTATTGTTGGGACCCCTTATTAGCATATGAAAATGTATATAAGGGGGTCTTATTGCTTTGTAAAAACAATCCTTGAGGAATGTTCACGAAGATAATTAGGAAATGTTGGAGCAATTGAAGTCTCTTAGAGGGAGAAAAGAATGTTCATTTTATGTACATGCAAATTAGAGATTCTTTGTAAAAACCTGGATTGGAAAGTGCATTGGTTATGCTACAATATTTCCATAAGGTGACAAAGAATTAATTCACAAGTTGAAGACCAGATTGTGATGTAACAAATCCTTTTGAGCTTTGCATCAGATAATGGAGTGGCATCACAGTTGAGCGAGCCTGGAGATGTAGCCAGAACATTGGGTGAAGTCCGTTATCAACTCGGTTTCTATCCATTTCTTCTTATTTTTTTGGTTTTAGTATATTGATTTCAATTCATGAGTTTTTAATTAGTTAATGCCATAAAGTTGTAACTGATTAAGTGAACCTAACTCTATATTTCAACGGTTAAAAGACATAGCCACGCAATTTTGTTTGCAATCGAGATAAATCTATAATTTGACTTAAGTGTAAATTTAATTTTGTAAGCCTTAATTACAGATTAGTGCTATAAAGGAGTTGTGACATGGAAGAGTAACTATTGTCAAGTATTTAAAGATATTTGGAAGAAAATGCTACATAAGAAGAGATGAGATTGAATTGGGAAAGTTTTATGCAAGATCAGATGAAGGAATATCCTTGCGGTACTCTATAAAGAGAGAGGCTTACTGATATTACAACAAGATACTAAAGAAGATTGTGGAAAGTATGAATTTCAAAGTATGGAATCATATTGCACTTGAACTTGAGGTTGAGATAGAGGATGATCTTGTTGTTATGAAAGATTAGAAATTTACAAAAGATGAAGATGAGATAAATGTAGAAGAGAAAGAACTTGAACAAGCACCTAATGAAGGAACACAATGGACCACTGAGAGGTGGGGGGGTGAATTAGTGGTATTCAATAAAAACTTTTACCTTCTAATGATCTAAGCAACAATAACTTTAATCACAATACCATGAGAAGAGATATTAAATAGATCAACACACACACATATAGAGAGAAAATACATTACACAAGAATATACGAGGAAAACCCATAGTGGGGAAAAACCTCGGTGAGAAATGTTGTTGGAGACTACTACTCCAATCCAGCCTCACAAGTAAAACATATTACAAGATTTAGGGCACCAACCTAAGGAGCACCAACCCATGGAGTACCAACCCCTAGCTCTAAGCACCCACTCAGATATTACAATAAGTATATATTACAAATACAGGTTATATACTGTGTTGCAAATGAGGTTTTGCAATGCCTTACTGATCTGCTCTCTCTTTTATGTCTTATTATCTCTGTTCTCTACTCTTTGTTTACCTCTACTCATATTATCTGATCCCCACACTCTATCTGCAACATTAATCTACTTTTCTTCTTTGCCTCTTACAGTGTGTATAACTCACTGTGTTATCTTCCTTGGCTTTGCACAGTTTGGTCTATGTTGCTCTCACTCTCACTCTCTATTTTGCATGCACTTCTACCTATACCCTTCTACTAGTTTGTCTCAGCTCTACAATCTTGGATCTAGTATTTGTTGCTCTCTATCTCTTTGTCTCTACTGCTGCACTGTTAATCTTAGAGGATTTGGTTAATACTGAGAGGGGGAGGTGAATCAATATTAACAATAATTTCAAACTCAAAACTTTAACTTATAAAACTTCTTCAAATCAACATAAACTAGTAATAAACTCTTTACCATTACCAATAATCACCGATAACCAACTATTAAATCGGTTTATCAAAACAACTCATTAAGTGTTCATCAATATGCATAAACTGAAAGTAAAACATAACAACACATAAAAAAATTCACCATATGAACACAATGTTTTTCACATGGAAACCCAAATAGGGAAAAACCACGGTGGGAATTAGTTCCCACAAAAATTGTGCACTCTTTCGGAATGTGCCATGTTAGGAGCCTAGCCTAGTTAGAAGCTTATAATGATGCCCTTTTAGGAGCAGACTCTGTTAAGAGTCAACCGGTTAAGGGATTTAGATGATGAGCCCTGTTAGGATCTTTGACTAGTTAGGATCAACCTTGCAAGAGGATTTAACACTCAGATGTTGAGCTACTCGGTTAAGGGATTTACAATGTAAGGCCTATTAGGACCTACCCAGTTAAGGGGTTTTGACTACTGCAATTGTTAGAGAACAACAATGAATTATCTGGGTAAAACACTTAACTACTTGCTTGATCAAATCCAATTAAACTCCAAATCTTCTACTCTCTAGAAAATCTCATACTCTAGTTCGGCTTCGCACTTTTCTCAAAACCACTGACACAACAAACATCAACTGTACCAACATAAATAACCTTTTCAATATAATCGGTTACAAAACCCAAAGACTTACAACATAGATCATCACATATTTTTTACAACTCATTACAGATCATCATTAGTCATCATATGTATCATTATAGTCAATTACAACCATTGAATGATCATCACATCTTGATTTGATACAAAGTCAAACCCTTAGAACACTTCGCTAAGCACTTTGCATATTCCCAATAAATTCACTCTCCAAACATGCCAAAACATCTTTCAAACACTTCATGAGGGTTTTTCCACATCATCACCAACATTTGAATTTGATGTAGGTCACCGTTAAACCAAAAATCATTACCGGTTAAGAGAATTATTTATCAATCCTTAAACCCTTTTTAAACCCTAGCAAAAATACAACAGAAAACATAAACATGATGCGGTTCCAGTCATATAAATATTTCAATGATACAAGCTCACATTCCAAACTACAACACTTCAATCATCACCAATCGCCAGATAAAATCAAAACATTCCTTGTTTATCGGTTAAGGTCCTAATTCCCAGTTCACTATCTATATTATGGGTAAGGCATTTCCGGTAGACCAAAGAGACTTAGATGACAAAATACAACATAGTAAACATCAATTTGTTAGACAGTTCAAATAACCGGAAGGCAACTGAGAGGGGGGGGGGTGAATCAGCTGTCACAAATTACCAGAATATTTTGTAATTAAAACTTTAATATCGGAACCCAAAACATTAATACCTGAATGCTTAAAACAAATATCAGAATAGCAGTTAAACCAATTAAGCATTAACAATAACCACAGAATAAATACCATCCACATGACATCAAGATTTATACGTGGAAAACCTAGTAAAGGGAAAAACCACAGTGGGAAGCCTACCCACGATCAGATAATACTTCTGCAATAAGTATGTGAATTACAATTGAGGAGTATACACTTGCAAATATAGCATCTCCTATGTCTGAGTACAGTTCTGGTTAAGCCCAATATTAGAGGACTAAAGCCTCTTACATAAACCCAATTTGATCTCCAATGATTGACCAAATCCTCTTCCTGAATGATATTACATTATTCACACATTACATATCCATATCCCATACCTATGACCATATACCATGATGATATACAATGAGATCTTACATCATATATATACAAACCCTTGACCATAAACAATCAGGTCATCCACTAGACAATAAACCAATTACATAATTACAAAAATGTCGGCCTTAGACCAAACAAATAATATCCAATACATAAGACATCTCAGAAACGTATCAAGAAGTTCAATCCACACATTACATTAAGTCAGTCTATAACCTAGATCAACTAGGACCCAATATAGGTCCACATGGTAAAGCAATGATCTTAATCATCTAGCCTCGAATACAATCACCATCAGCACCCTAAAACTTCACTAGGAGCTGCACCAATACCACTTATGCATATCACCAAAAATATTCAACAAAATCTCTACCGGTGAAACCCTCGCCGGAACCATAAGCCAAGATTCCAAGCAAGCAGGATAGCATCGGATCACTAGACCAAAACCAACTTACTGAATATGAACACGAGTATCATGAATAAGTCAATTCCATAACCAAACCTTATCGGAGCCTACCGGATTATGTCAGATCCAAACCAACCAGAAACCACTCAACCTACCAGGACCAGAAGGGTGTCAGTAAAGCATCCAAATTGCTAGTGTTGACATCAATGACAAAACATCAGTGCAAAACATAATCAATTCCTCTAAATGGCCAACAATCTCCCCCTTTGGCATCAATTGCAACACTAGATGTGAAAAATATCTAAGTAACAAGAAATGCCAAACAAGTCTCCCCCTATGGAAGAGAGGCAACAATCTCCCACTCAAAGATATAGCAATGAAGTTCTGAAATAAAGACCAAACTCCCCCTGTGAATGATATCTTTGTAAAGCTCTGAATTATACATATATCTCTCCCCCTAATGTATACAACTCCTTAAGTTTCTCTTTTTCACATCAATATCTCTCCCCCTTTGACATCAATGCCAGAAATCTGACAAAAATATCCAAGCAAAAACATAAACCATTGAATCACAAAGCTGACTACTCCCCCTGAGTAGTAGCATCCCCACATCAATGTCGGAATGAAAAATATCTCTGATAATGCATACTGAACTAATGCCACACCACATCAATCAAGTCTCTACTAGAGGGGCAAAAACTCCCAATCTATCTCTGAAGTACGCAAATGATTCCTTAGGCAAAGGTTTAGTGAAGATATCTGTAATCTACTCTTTAGTGTTCACATAAACCAGTCTAACTTCATTTGCTTCCACCTTTTCCTTCAAAAATTTGTACTTAATAGATATGTGCTTTGTCTTAGAATGAAATACCGGATTCTTTGATATATCGATAGCATCAGAGTTATCATGGTGAATAACTACCGGTTCATTACAATCGACCTTTATATCTTTCAACATTTGCTTCATCCATAGAACTTGTGTACGGTTAGTAGAAGCAACAACATGCTCAACTTCAACAATAGACAAAGAGGTACATGATTGTTTCTTGTTGATCCATGAAACAAGTTTCTTTCCAAGAAAGAAAGCTCCACTAGATGTGCTCTTCTGGTCATCAACATGTCCAACCCAATCTGCAGTTGTATATGCACATAATGTAAATTCATCATTTTTAGGGTACCATAAACCATATTCATTTGTTCCCTACAAATACCCAAAAATCCTCTTCACTGCACTCACATGATTTTCTATAGGATCAGTCTGAAATCTTGATACAATACAGACAACATTCATTATGTCAGGCCTAGTCTGAGTCAAATAAAGTAGACCTCCAATCATATACTACTTTCGAACCACTGATTTTACAACCATAGGATTTACTAGTGCAGAAACATCTTTTCTTGTCAATTTCTCACTTGTAACCATAGGAGTACCAACCGGTTTAGATTTTTTGAAACCAAATTTCTTCAATAACTCTCTAGCATACTTACTTTGATAGATGAAAATACCACTATTAGATTGAGTAATCTGCAAACCTAAGAAAAATTTCATCTCCCCAATCATATACATCTCAAATTCATTCTTCATGTTGTTAGCAAATTCCTTACACAACTTATCTTCACCTCTAAAAATGATGTCATCAACAAATACTTCAATAATTAGTATATCATCATCATTGATCTTATAATATAAATTATTGTCAGCACTACCTTTAGTGAATCCAAGCTTCAAAAGATGTTTATCCAACCTTGCATACCAAGCTCTAGGTGCTTGTTTCAATCCATATAAAGTTTTCCTTAACCTGCAAACCATGTTTGTATCATCTGATAGTGAAAAACAATCAGGTTGCTCAATGTAAACTTCCTCATCAAGATCCCCATTCAAAAATGCACACTTAACATCCATCTAACAAACCTTGTAGTTTTTGTGGGCAGCATAGGCAAGAAATAATCTTACAGCTTCAATTCTAGCTACAGGTGCAAAAGTCTCTCCATAATCAATTCCTTACTTCTGAGAATATCCTTTACAAACCAATCTAGCCTTATTCCTTACAACTTGTCCATCTTCATTCAATTTATTCCTACAAACCCCTTTAGTTCCAATATGTAGTGTCATAAATTGTACGCACTTGCTAGGGTGGTACAATTTCACACCTAGTTTAGCACCCGCCTTGGTGCATTTTACATTTTGCATTGCATTTCTCCTTTAGCACTTAATTAATCAAATTAATTAGGTCTAAGGTCCTATTTCATCATCCTTCACATCATAAAGTCTGGCCCTTTCATTAAAGTGTGCCACTTTTCATGTTATTCCTCCAATACATCATCTAATCAAAAACCCTAATTAAGTCCTATTTTGAACTTGGGGGCTTGATTTTGGGGGTCAAAACATCTCGAAATCACCTGTAACTTCGGGATTCTCTCTAAAATCATCATATCCGACGGCCTTGAAAATTTGCTGAAAAGTTGTCGGGACCGTGGCGCCCGGAGTGCACACGGTCCTGGACATTTTTCCCGAAATTTTAGGAGCACAATCCAATCATAAAATAAAGCTTAACCCCAAGAAATTGGCAGGATATTCAATCTCTAGGTCGGCCAAAAGACGAAATTATGACCTAGGGTTCATACATAAGAGCTCTCTTTCTTCATTTGAAAGGATCTGAATTTTGTTTTGAGGAACCTCATATGCAGTGAAAGAGCAGATCTTTGAAGACTTCAACAACATTCAACATCCCTCTATCAAGCATCTATCAATTCCATTCATCCATTTAGGGCTTGGAAGACATTGAAGAACAAAAGGAGATTACCGACTGAAGATTGGCTTGTACCCCTCCCTTGGGGGTTGGGTATGATTTCATGTTGTTTTCATGTCTTTGCATAAGCTTCAATATATCATTTATTCATGCTTTAGATCACTTTGCATCTTGATTTAGAGCATTTACATTATCATTTACAAACAATTAGGGTTTACTTTCTAGGTTGCTCTAGTTTGCTTACTTGCATTTTAGATCTTGCACATACACAAGGTCTGCACACACATTACTTTTACAATACAACTTGGCTATTCGTGGAGGTGGAAATCACCGAAGCGGGGGTTTGACTAAGGCAAAACCCTATATAGCCACCCAAACACCTTTTTCAGATATAAGTGCAGGTTTTGGGACTCGGATGATGCCGCAGGTTGCAGATCCGAGAAAAGCAGGTCGAGACAACACTCCACACCAAATTGTAGAGAAAAAGACCAGGATAGGGGCATGGGGCGCCCTGGTCCTACCAAGACAGGGGCGTTGGGTGCCCTAGTCCCTAGGACAGAGGCGCTGGGCACCCTAGTCCTCCTGACAGACAACATTTCTGACAGTTTTCCAGAGTGCAAAACAACAGTTTCAGGTGCAGTTTCCGGGACAGAATCAGGACAGTGGCGCCCGCGCCCCCGTCCCGAACATTTTCAACCAAATTTTGACTCTGGGTACGCATCTGCATTCTTGTCTTGTCCTTGTGTTTGCAGCTTTCCATTGTTTAAGTTCAATTCTGCAATCTTGTTATTAGTTCATACTTGCATTTTAGGGTTAGGAATTGAACTTGCATAATCTTACCTTTCAATTACAACAAAGGAATAGAAATCCTATTAGGTAGCCCGTGGCTCTCTCTTTCACAAAAAGAAGTAGCCAATTGTGTGATACCTCTAGGGTCTTTCGTATTCCATAATGTGTGTCAAAAGGTAGGATTAGGGCATGTTAACCTAGTCTCGCTTTTTCCCCCACACACAATAACATTCTTATTTTTAGGTCGGTGAACCAAAGTACATGTGTTATTTTTCTCAATCTGATCTAATTCTTCTTCCATAGCTTTCAACCAATATTCATCTTTACATGCCTCAATTACTGATACCGGTTCAACTTGAGAAATTAAACATACCTCATTAGTTGTTAGTATTCTTCTTGTCATTACTCCATTATTCTTATCCCCAATGATCTGATCTTCTGAATGATTCAATCTCACATACCTAGAAGCCTTCGGACTCTCTATTCCTCTTCCCGGTTCTTCAGTTACTATAAAATTTTCTAATACTGCCAGAGTAACTAGTTCAACACTTTGTTCTGATAAAGGTGATACTAGTTCAGATATAATCATTTCCACCATTGATTCCTTCTCAGAAACTCTGATTTGACCTCTATTCAACTCATCCACTTTGACATTAGCACTTTACACAATTCTCTGCAATCTTTTGTTATAACATCTATATGTTTTTATTTCATTAGAATAACCAAGAAATATGACTTCATCACATCTAGGATCAAATTTGTCAATGATATCATCTCTCCTGATATAGCATTTACTACCAAAGATTCTGAAATACTTAACTGCAAGTGAATTGCCAAACCATAATTCATAAGGTGTCTTACCGATTTCTCCTTTGATATGTACTCTGTTGAATGTATAAACCATTGTGCTCATTGCTTCTCTCTAGTAAATATGAGGTAGACTAGCTTCCATCATCATTTTTCTAGCAGCATCCAAGATAGTTTTGTTCCTTTCCACAACTCCATTCTATTGAGGTGTCCGAGGAGCAAAAAATTGTCTTCTTATACCATGCATCTCACAAAAGTTTTGATTAATTAAAATCAGGTTTTTGAAAGGAACTCAAAACCTTATTACATAGCAGGAGAAAGATAAAGCATAAAAAAGGCATGAAACAATAGTGCCTGGTCACCCATACATAGAACAAATCCCAGTCAGAACAAAAAGGGAGCACAAGACAAAGAGATCAGCACTAGACAACCTAAGATAGCCAAAGGAAAGCAAAAAGACAACATCGAGACAACACAAGGACAACTAAATGTTTCCCATGAGTTCTTTCACATGAACCACCATCTGCTTCATATTGATCGCATAGTTTTTCATTTCTTCCAGCTCTTTTTCCTTGATATCAACTTGCTTCCGAGTGTTGGCCTTATTCTTTTTTCATGACCCTTCTTCTAAGTCTGATCCTTATCATCCTCGCCTTTAATCTATTCAAATTTTTTAATCAGTATGTTAACATGGTCAACAGTGGCCTTAAGGATCTAGAAGTTTTTCTCAATAATCCTCTTCATAGTAAGCTCCATCCTATCCACTCTATTGACCAGATTGTTCAGGTTAGTTTCCAGACCCTAATCATCTCTGATCCCTTCTAGCTCCTTCACCTTCTTTTTTGTTTCCATAATTTTACTAACCATAGCCTCAATTGCTTTAGCCTTCTTAATAGCAACCATTAATTCTTTAACATTCTTAGAGAGAGGCTTCTCACCCATAGTAGCCTTTTTTATCATATTCAGATCGGTCTTCAACTCACCAATCTCTTTCGTCATTTTGCTAATGACCTCACAAACCCTTGATGTGTTAGGTCCTGGAGACAACTGAGAGGGGGGGGTGAATCAGTTGTCTAATAAATTCAAACCAAAAACTAATTAACCAACTTAATGCTTAATGCTGGTAAACTAGTTAAGTATGTCGGTAGACAATGTTAATAGTAAATCGCTATACCAGTAAGGATTAATGCATGAAACATAAACATAAAGTCATCCACAACACATGACACCGATATTTGTACGTGGAAACCTTGTAAGGGGAAAAACCACAGTGGGAAACCTTACCCACAATCAGATGATACTACTACAGATAGTAAGTGTACAAAAGGGGTCTACACATGCAAAAAGGCCAACAACCTAGATCTCATTGCTGAATCACAAATGGGAGTCACACTAACTATAGCTGGATGGTTAAATCCAATAGGAATGTACGACACAAAATAGCATCTTCATATGCTGGATTCAGTACCGGTGTAATGCTGATATGCTTCTACAATAACCTAACTTCACCTTCAAATGATGTCTTCGTGTATGCCTCTACTTGATCTCACATATACCTTCACTTAAATCTTTTTCGCATTTCACACTTGATCTTTACAAAGAAGATCTTACATTTATACCATACCCTAAGACCAATTTTAGTAGGTCAGCTCTACAAGATATTACAATAAAAACATTTTACAAATAATATAATATCCAATGCAATAACTGATAAAACATGTCAGCTTAATGCATTTACAACAATAATAAATCATCTGGAAAAGATAAACCTGCCAGTGTAACCCTAGATAACTTGGACCTATTTGTCGGTAAAAGCAAATATACAAATATGAATATACCAATGATTATTACTTCAAAATAAAGTGTCCACATGATGTCTTTGACATTACCAAGTGTCTTCCATGTCATTCCAGGTACCGATGAACAATATATCCTGCCGGTGAATCATATACCAGTAACTATTGAACAGATTAATGCTTGCCGGTGAATGTTGTTGGATCTCCAAAGTAGGTGTATTCAGTAGGTGTTGACATAAATGGCAAAACCATACCAAAATACCAACAATCTCCCCCTTTGGCATTGATGGCAACACAAGATGGAAAAACCATCACAGTGCCAAAATAGAAATGCCAAATACAAAAACCAACAATCTCCATTTCTCCCCTTGGGAGTAACAATACCAATCTTTCATACCAATTTCTCCTTAAATGTGTTTTTCAAAATCTCTCCCCTAAAATCTCTTTTTCTTACTAAAAAGATAATGTGTTTTTCCATAGATATCTCTCCCCCTTTGACATCAAATGCCAAAGTCACAAAAAGTCAAGTTCATACAAAATACCAATCAATTCAATATACCAACTACTCCCCCTAAGAAGTAGCTTCCTCATCAAATACCGAATAAAAGATTTGTCAATTTAATTCTGTCAGTTGATGACAATCATCAACTGTCTAAGTCTCTATCGGTGGTGGTATGACTCCAAGCTGATCTCTAAGATACTCAAAAGTTTCCTTAGGAAAAGGTTTTGTGAAAATATCTGCAAGTTGTTCTTTAGTATTCACATAAACTAGTTTTATCTTTTTTTCTTCAACTTTTTCCCTTAGAAAATTCAGTTTGATAGAAACATGTTTTGTTTTAGAATGTAATACTAGATTTTTAGATATATCGATTGCTACAGTGTTATCATAGTATATAGTAATAGGTTCCTTGCATTTTATCTTTATGTCTTTCAACATTTGCTTAAGCCAAAGTACCTGTGTATAGTTTGTTGCTGCTGCAACATATTCTGATTCTGCTATTCATAAAGATGTACAAATTTGTTTCTTACTCAACCAAGAAACTAATCTCTTTCCAAGAAAGAATGCTCCTCCAGTGGTGCTTTTTCTATTATCCACATCTCCTGCCCAATTTGCATCTGTATATGCACATAGATCAAATTTTCATCTTTAGGATACCATAATCCAAGATTTGTTGTGCCTTGTAAGTACCGGAAAATCCTTTTCACTGTTGATTCATGATTTTCCTTAGGATTACTCTGAAATTTAGAAACAATACATACTGCATTCATAATATCAAGCCTGGTTTGTGTCAAATACAGTAGACCTCCTATCATAGATTTGTATCTAGTTGGATTAACAGGTGTATATTCATCATTTTGAGATAATTTGTCATTTGTAGTCATAGGTGTGCTTATTGGTTTAGAGTTCTCCATCCTAAATTTCTTAAGTAGTTATTTCAAGTACTTAGATTGACTCAAAAATATACCTTTATCAGTTTGTACAATCTGCAATCCTAAAAAGAATTTTATTTCTCCAATCATAGACATTTCAAATTCTTGCTGCATTTCAAGAGAAAATTCTTTACATAATCCATCTTCTCCTCCAAAGATTATATCATCAACAAATACTTCAATAATCAAGATGTCATCATTACTTACTTTGTAATATAAATTGCTATCTACATTTCCTTTAGTAAAACCAATCTTTAAAAGATAGTTATCCAATCTTGCATACCAAGCTCTTGGGGCTTGTTTCAATCCATACAAAGCTTTTCTTAACCTACAAACCATATCATTGTCATCTGTCAAAGAAAATCCATCAGGTTGTTCAATATAAACTTCCTCTTCAAGATCTCCATTCAAAAATGCACATTTAATATCCATTTGATAAACTTTGTAATCCTTGTGAGCTGCAAAAGCCAAGAATAATCTAACTGCCTCAATTATGGCTACCGGTGCAAAGGTTTCATTATAATCAACTCCTTCTTTCTGAGAATATCCCTTACACACTAGTCTTACTTTATTTCTAACAACCTTTCCATCTTCATTAAGTTTGTTTCTAAATACCCATTTGGTTCCAATTACATTTTTATCTTTAGGCCGGGGAACTAATGTCCAAGTATTATTTTTCTCAATTTGTCCTAATTCTTCTTCCATAGCTTTAATCCAAAATTTATCTTCACATGCCTTATTGATAGATGATGGTTCAATTTGAGAAATAAGACATACCTCTTCACTTGCCAATCTTCCTCTTGTCATAACTCCTTTAAATTTGTTTTCAATTATCTGATCTTTAGAATGATTCAGTCTTACATACCGAGGTGTCTTTGTTTGTTGTTGTTCTTCAATTACTATGGAATCTTCTGATGATACCAAGGTAACTGGATCTTCATTATGTACCAGTGGATTCAGTGTAGGTTCATTTGTCATAACTTCTATTTCTAGTTCAGAGTCTATATACCTTGAAGTTCCTCTGAATTATTCATCAATCTTTACATTTGTACTCTCAACAATTTTCTGCAATCTTTTATTAAAACATCTATATGCCTTGCTCTTAGATGAATAACCAAGAAATATTCCTTCATCACTTCTAGGATCAAATTTTCCAATATACTCATCTCTTCTGATATAACATTTACTTCCAAAAATTTTGAAATACTTAAGAGTAGGAATATTACCAAGCCATAGTTCATGAGGGGTCTTATCGGTTTCACCTTTGATGTGAACTTTATTGAATGTATAGACAATAGTGCTTACTGCCTCTCTCCAGTACACATGTGGTAGTTTTGCTTCTAATAACATACTTCTTGCTGCATCCAAGATAGTTCTGTTTTTCCTTTCAACAACTCCATTCTGCTATGGTGTCCGAGGTGCTGATAATTGTCTTTTGATTCCATTCACTTCATAGAATGTATTAAAATCCTTAGATGTGAATTCTCCTCCTTGATATAATCTTAAACATTTGATTTTCTTATCGGTTTCATTTTCAACCATTACTTTGAATAGTTTGAACTTCCCAAGTGCTTCTGATTTTTCTCTGAGAAAAGTAACCCAACACATTCTAGAATAATCATCAATAATTAGCACGAAATATCTATCACCTTGTAAGATTTTAGTTCTAGCTGGACCACATAAATCAGTGTGAATTAAATCAAGAGCATTATTGGATTTTTTTGGAATACTTTTGAAACTAGCTCTAACTTGTTTTCCAAATTGACATTCCTTACAAATTTTGTTCCGAGGTTTCACAATTTTAGGTAGATCTCTAACTATCTTAGAAGTACTGATTTTTATCATGCAATCAAAGTTTACATGACATAGTCTCTTATGCCATAACCAACTTTCATCTATATGTGCAATTAAGCATGCCTTTTCACTGTTATTCAAATGAAAGATATTACCTCTAGTCTGATTACCGGTTGCAATTTCCAAACCAGTTCTATTCATGATTTTGCATTTTCCGTTTTTAAATTGTAACTAAAAACCTTTCTCAACTAATTGACCAACACTTAAAAGATTATGCTTTAATCCTTCAACATAGTAGACATTGTCAGTGTTATGTTTACCATCAAGAGATATTGAACCCTTACCTTTGATTGAACAGGCTTTGTCATCTCCAAATCTTACTAAACCTCCATTGTATTCTTGAAAGTTCAATAATTTACCTTTGTCTCCAGTCATATGATGTGAGCATCTTGAGTCAATAATCCATTCATCCTTTGATTCAACTTTAGCTGCTAGGGCTTGTTCTACCGGTTGAGAAATAGGTGCTAGTTGATCTTCTGTTATAGCAACAAAAACCCATCCATTATCTGTTGGATCCTCATCAGAATCATCAGTCACACCTTCATCAACAATGTAATAAGATTTATCTTTGTTCTTCTTAAATCTGTATCTCTGACATTCAAGATTAGGCTTCTATGTTCTTCTAGCTTCTTCTCTTAGTCTAGCATGTCTATCAGGGAATCTTGAAGCCATATGACCAATCTTATTGCAATTAAAACATTTAAAGGGTGCTTTACCTTCATAGTTACTTCAAATTGGACCTTTTGGCATTTTTCTTTCAAAAAGTGCTTCAAGTTCTTCAAGTTCTTCATTCTCCTTTCTGGTTTCTTCAAGTTCTCTTGCATAAAAGGCTCTCCAGTCTGATTTGTCAAATGATGGAGCAGATGATGTTGATGCTTTAAAGGCCAAATCTATCTTTATAGTAGCAACAGGACCAAATTCCTCAATTTCAAAAGCTGAAAGTTTTCCAATCAATGTATCCCTAGTTACTGATGTATTAGGCATTGTTCTCAACTCATTTATAGCAGTAACCTTCATTTTATATGCCGGTGGCAAACCTCTTAAGATTTTTGAAACAATCTCATCCTCACTCAAGGTTCCTCCACAACATTTGATACCCAAAACAATTTCATTTACTCTTTCCATAAAAGCATATATCCCTTCATCTTCTTCCATTTTCAGATGTTCATACCTGACTCAAAAGCTTTCGAGTTTTGCAATTTTGACTGTGGAATCTCCTTCATTCAGTGTTTCCAAGTGATCCCCAATAGCTTTAGTAGTAGACCTATCTGATAATCCCATGATTTGTTGATCTGATAATGCGCTCAAGAGTGCTTCTCTTGCTTTGCAATCATTTTTTTCATCTTTGGCTAATGTGGTTGGAGTAATCTGAGTAGCTACAATAGCAGTATAACCATTCTTAGTAACTTTCAAGATGTCTTTACCAATGTAATTCAAATGTGTCTCCATTCTGATCTTCTATATCCCATAGTTGGTTCCATCAAGTTTAGGACTGTCCTTCCTGAAATAATTAGTAGACATTGGATCTCCTCAAGTTGTTAAACTTCTGCAAAAAGAGGACTATGCTCTAATACCAATTGTTAGGTCCCAAAGACAACTAAGAGGGAGGGGGTGAATGGGTTGTCTAATAAATTCAAACCAAAAACTAATTAACCAACTTAATGCTTAATGCCGGTAAACTAGTTAATTATGCCGGTAGACAGTGTTAATAGTAAATTGCTATACCGGTAAGGATTAATGCATGAAACATAAACATAAAGTCATCCACAACACATGACACCAATATTTGTACGTGGAAACCCTATAAGGGGAAAAACCATGGTGGGAAACCTTACCTACAATCAGATGATACTACTGCAGATAGTAAGTGTACAAAAGGGGTCTGCACATGCAGAAAGGCCAAGAGCTTAGAGCTCACTACTCAATCACAAATGGGAGTCACACTGACTACAATTGGATGGTTAAATCCAATAAGAATTTACTACACAAAATAGCATCTTCATATGTTGGATTCAGTATCGTTGTAATGCTGATATGCTTGTACAAAAACCTAACTTCACCTTCAAATGATGTCTTCATTTATGCCTCTGCTTGATCTCGCATATACCTTCACTTAAATCTTTTTCGCATTTGACACTTGATCTTTACAAATAAGATCTTACATTTATACCATACCCTAAGACCAATTTTAGTAGGTGGGCTCTACAAGATATTACAATAAAAACATTTTACAAATAATATAATATCCAATGTAGTAACTGATAAAACATGTTAGCTTAATGCATTTACAACAATAATAAATCATCTCCATAGTGTGCCATGCTGATCTAGAAAAGATAAACCTGCCGGTGTAACCCTAGATAACCTGGACCTATTTGCTGGTAAAAGCAAATATGCAAATATGAATATACCAATGATTATTACTTAAAATAAAGTGTCCACATGATGTCTTCGACATTACCAAGTGTCTTCCATGTCATTCCAAGTACTGGTGAACAATATATCCTACCGGTGAATCATATACCAGTAACTGTTGCACAGATTACTGCTTGCCGGTGAATGTTGTTGGATCTCCAAAGTAGGTGTTGACATCAATGACAAAACCATACCAAAATACAAACATGATGTTGTCATTACCAATGACACTGTGACAAACATTTTGATTACCTATTTTGTTCTCCCGACCCTCATTTTGCATTCTCTGTGTGTTCAGGTTCTCCTCATGATCACCATCCAGCATTTCATCTTCCTGCTTACCCTTATTATTGTCGGTTTTTTCAACTTCAAAATCCTCATCAAAGGAAATAATAATCTTCCTTTTCACCTTTTTTATCCCATTATTGGTCTTCTTCATCCTTTGGGTTTTCTTACCTATTCCCTTTCTCTTCTTTCTTTTTATGAATTTATCATCAAAAGACTCATCCTTAGAGTCCGAAAGTTCAGAATCCACAACAGTCCCCTTGCTCTTTCCCTTGGTCTTCCCCTTGTTGCTAAAATCCCTAAACTCACCCTCAGTTTCAGAATAGAGATTGAACCCACTATTCTCATTTTTAGTATCATCATCCCTAATTTGTTTGCCTTTACTAATGGGTTTCTCAATAATTTTCCCCTTCAACATCTTATAAACTAAAACCATTAAACCCTGGTGGAGGGTGTGATATTTTTGAGAATCTTTCTGCACTTCACGAATAGTATGATCCATAGACAAGGCAAGATATTAAGGAAGACTAACCTTGTCACCATGGCAAAAGTGATTGAGCAACACAAAGTGATGCCCATAAGCCCTTGTGAATCTTCTGTCCAGAGTAATGTAGCTGATGGTGACAAACAACACAAACCTCCATGGCCTACAAATATGCTTAGGGGAATAGTAGGGATTATCCGCCTTCACCAATTTCCTTTTTTCTCCATCTGTGACAAGAAACCTATCCATAGCCTTGTCAGACACACTTCGGTCTCTATAAAATTTAATACCTTCTTCAGCCATACCCTTAGCTTTAACAATGACATCCTCATCCACTTGCATCATCTGGGTGCCAAGAAGAACCTTACCATTCTTCCAGGTTTTTATGAAATGCTTAGTGACAGTAGGGTCTTTGCCACAAAGCCTTTCCATAAAAACATTCAAACCTCCCTCTTGAAGAATCTCCTAGACTTCATTGTTTTTCTTCCAATCCGAGCAAGAAGCCGGTTCAAACCTCTTTTTGTTACCCCCATTTTACCCTTAATTTCCCAATTATTCCTTATCGCAACTCTGTTATTTTCTCTATGATCTTTGTGATGAAACCTAACAATTTTTTTGTTATTATGAAGAGCCACTGAGAATCCGTGCCAAGTAAATATGATATGACAGATAATAAAACAAGCCTCACTATCATAGTAATCAATCATAGAAAAATGAGGAAAAGGCATTAGAAATTGTGATTAGCAAAGCCACATTGCTTCATATGGATACGGTCCAGTTCAATCAAAGATTTTGCCTCACTTGAGATTACTCTCACCATAAGGGTAATGATTTTGTCAGAGCGGCAAGCCAGGTTGGCAGCCTAATCAGCACATATGCTGGCTTCTCTATATGCATGCGTGAAAATACACATTTCAAAGGTTTTACTAATTTCCTTCATAGTTTCGATGGCATTGTGTATAGACCAAGAGGAGGGGGAAAATTATTCAAGCAATTAATAATATTCAAAGAATCGCCTTCAATCCAAACTTTAGTGCAATTTAAATCTTTGGCAAGAACCAACCCATGATAAGCAGCAATGCCCTCAGTAACATGATTGGTTTGGTGACCTATGGGAGTACATTTGATAGCTCTGCATATTCCCCCTTCATCCCTTAACACCACACCACACCCTACATTACCAAGATTTCCCTTGGAAGCACCATCGAAGTTAATTTTCATCCATCCATGAGGGGGGAATTCCCATCTCACCTCTTCTCTAGGATTAGCATGTATGATGTCACTCCCCTTTATTCTCCAATTCTTGAAAATGATGTTATCACCTTGATCTTTGGGATTCATTATTCCACCAGTGATGTAGAGGTTCTCCACCATATGTCTTTTGATTTTCTCATAAATAATTTGAGCTTTTGATGCCTTATCTCTGAATACTCTATCATTTCTTTCTTTCCATATTCCCCAACAAATATGGGGTAAAGCAAATCTCCATAACAGATTAACTGAATTATTCTTCGAAGGGTGGAACCAGGAATTAAAAACATCTTGGACAGCTTCAGGGAAGACCCATCTAATGTTGAAGTTCTCTAGACATCTAGCCCAAATATCCATAGAGAAGGGACAATGGATAAACATATGATTAATGATTTCCTCTTTCAGCATACAAAGATGACAAATACTAGGCAAATAAAAACCTCTATTTTTGAGATTGTCAGCCGTCAGAATCTTATTTTGAAGAACAGTCCAAAAAAAATATTAATTTTGAGAATAAGTCCTTTCACCCAAGCCTTAGCCCAACAAGGACTCTCCTAACTAGAATATTGCTGAAAATAAAGGGGAGACAGAAAATTTACCATTAGTAGTAAGTTTCCAGATAAGCTGGTCCTCATCATCAACCACCACCATTGAATTCCTAATCTTGTTTAGATGCTCAAGGGAAGGATCAACAGAGGATAAGTCCTTCCACTGACCTAAATTCCAATAGTTAGCCACATTAGTACCAAATTTTTCCTTACACTGATCCTAAAACTTGCCCCAATCAGGATTGTCACTAATGGGAGAATCTAACAACCAAGTGTCTTCCCAGAATATAATGAAATCACCCTTCCCCACCTTCCATTTCACTCCTTTGACTATTATGTCTCTAGTTCTAGTGACATTTTTCTAGATGTTGGAACCAATCGGAATATCTCCAGCCTTGAGGAAACTATGAAGGGTAGGGAGTTGTCTTTTATACTTATTATCCCATATCAATTTCCATTCTCCCTGAGTTTTATAACCTCTCCATATTTGCTTAGCCATGAGAAACTCATTCATATCCCTAATTCTTCTAAGACCAAGTCCTCCTTTTCTTATAGGTTTGCACACCTTTTCCCATGCAATAAAATTCATTTTCTCCTTTTCCTCAACCCCAGTCCAAAGAAAGGTTCTTTCAATTTTTTCAATAGCCTCCGCAAACTTAACATGGATTCTAAAAAGATTGATGGCATATAGAGAATACTCTAGAGGGTAGATTTCAGAAGCTGGACCTTTCCTGCTTGACTGAGCAAAGAGCTTTTCTACCCAGCTAACCTCTTATGAACTTTATCAACTAGAGCACCCCAAAAGGTATCAGGAAGCACCTGACATAAAGGGAGCCCAAGATAGGAAGCAGGGAGATTCCCAATTTGGGTACCCAAAATATTACTGATCTTTGTCTGTCTTCTCTTCGGAGTGTTTATGAAATAAGAAAAACCTTTAGACCGGTTAATCAGTTGACCAGTAGCACTCCCATATATATCCAAAGCTTTCTTTAAACTTCTATAATATTTCACATAAGAACTCCCCATAATAATTGAATCATCCACAAATTGCTGATGAGAACACACTTGATCATTTGATGAAGGTTTAAGCCCTCTAAACTCTCCCTTCTCAACAAGTTTTCCAATCAATATTCCCAAGCATTCCGTCATGATTATGAAAATAACAGGGGAGAGAGGATCCCCCTATTTGATACCCTTGGAGGACTTGAAAAAGGGTGAGGGATACCCATTGACCAACACAAGAAAAGAAGCAAAGGAAACTAGTTGCATGATAAGACTGATGCTTCTTGAATAAAATCCAAAGGTAGAAAGAACAGTTTGCATAAAGCCCTAGTGAACTCTATCATAGGCTTTACATAAGTCAAGTTTCAGAAGGAAACCTTCTTTTTTAGCCCTAGAAAGAGAATGAATGTTCTCATGGACCTGGATAATCAAGTCCAAAATTTTCCTCCCAAGGACAAACCCACTTTGCTAGGGAGATATGATCGAGGGGAGAAAAGTCATAATTCTAGAGGTTAAAACTTTAGAGATAATCTTGTACAAAGAATTGCAGAGGCTGATAGGTCTAAAAAGATCCATGGAGTCAGCTCCCATCTTCTTGGGAATAAGAGCAATGAAAGTACCATTCAATTCTTTCAAAATTCTCCTAGCACCAAAGAATTCTTTCATAGCACTGGAAACATCCCTTCCAATAATATGCCAATGCATTTGGAAAAATAACATAGGGAAACCATCTAGGCCCAGGGCCTTATTCCCTTCAAAAGAATTGACAACTTTCAAAATCTCATCATTAGTTGGGATAGTAGTAATATAGGAGTTTTGGTCAGCATCCAAGATAGAAGGGATGTAATCCAAAAGATCCCTTTGAGCTTGAAGGTCCAGGTTCTAATCCTTAGCCAAAAGATTGGAGAAGAACTCCAGGGCAGCTTTCCTCATAGAATATTCATCATCAATAATTATGCCATTGACTTTAAGCTGAGAAATCCTATTGATATCCTTGTGTTTCAAAGTGGACATATGAAAGTATTTGGTGTTTCTATCCCCCTCCTTCAGCCATATATTTCTCGATCTCTGTCTCCATAAAGTTTCTTCTTTGGCTATGATATCATGATATTTCTTAAGAATCTCATCTTTAGCCTCTCTAGAGACATTTTTGTAGCCATTATTATGAATCTCATCTTGGATATCTTTCATATCTAAGAGAATGGCATCTTTGGAGACAAAGATGTTACCAAAGGAGTCTTTATTCCATCTCTTAACATTGTCTTTCACAAACTTCAATTTTTTGACCACCTTATACATAGCATTTCTTTCAACTCTAACCTACCACCAGTCCTTGATTTTGCTTTCAAGGTCCGGGTGTTTGGTCCATATTCTTTCAAATCTATAAGGGAAATGTCTCCTTCACTACTTGGGATTAGCATTAAAAGATATGGGATAATGATCTAACCTGACCCTGATATGAGCTGATAAAGAACAAAAGTAGGAATTAAACCAGTCATGAGAGATTAAAGCTCTATCAAGCCTAACCTGAATTAACTCTTCACCACTCCTTCTGTTGGTGGAAGTGTATTTAACCCCTTGCAAGTCTAGACCATTGAGAGCTTGGTTAATAATTAACTCCATCAAGTCCAATCTATTGTCCAGATTGGTTTGGCTCCCTCCGTTCTTCTCATATTCTCTCAGAGGGGTATTGAAATCCCCCATGATAATCTAACTATCCTAAAAAAACTTACTTCTAATCGAGGATAGGTTTCTCCAAAAAACACTTCAACCAACTTTGGTGTTAGGGGCATACACATTAGTCAAGACCCATGAAGTACCATCTTTCAAAGGCATAAATCTAATACAAGCCATATTTTTATTTTGAATCAACACCTCTCCCTTAACATTATTATTATTCCAAAAAGTAGTTATACCCCCAGACGCCCCTTTAGAACTACCACCACTAACTCCCCCATTGCTAAACATTTTCAGACATTCGACCTTCTCCCTAGACATTTTAGTTTCCTGAATCATAATAACATCCGGGTTTTTGTCTCTACTCATACTTTTTATTAAATCTTGCTTATGAGGATTATTCAATCCTCGTATATTCCAGGAAATAATCTTTATGATTTTTTGGAAATACTTGCTTCAAAGATGGTTCTTTGAGTACCATCTACTAGATTCTTGTTGGTTTCCATGGTCCTCTTCTTTGCATTTGAATATCTTTCAGGTGATGTGTGTTGAGCCCCCACCTCCCCTAGTCTACTTCTAGTGTTTCTAGTAGTCAGATGGTTGTTGTTATTATTATTTTTATATTTGTTCTTTCCCTTTCTATTATCCTCCGATATTTCTACCTCCTCCTATTTTGTCCCACTCTTTATCAAAGCCTTTTTTATGTCTTCTTCATTTCCCCATATTGGAGCATTTTCCTCAGGGAAAGTCGGCTTGACTTGGGCTAGAGAAACCAAAGATATCTCAGAGAGTCCTTGCTCTAGGATATTATCATGTTGAGCATCTTGAAACCAGCTTACTCCATTTTTTGACCTAGAAGAGATTTCTTCTGAGTTAGGAACATCTCCCTCCTCCTTATTGTCTTTGGTTTGACTGTCTTCCTTATCCATTTGACTACTTTCCCACTTTTCACTCTTAGCTATATTCTGATTTGTTGTGTCCTTTTGGTCATTTAGGTAGTTGTATTGTGAATTCTTTTGTCCACCATTAGAATCCTTTCCACTTTTCTCCTGCTCATTTTCTTGCTGGGAAATATTATCTTCCACTCCATCCACCATCTCATTTCCTGATTCCCTGGCTAATTCCTCCTCATTTCTTCCAATCTGGGACTGTTTCTCCTAATCCAAACCTTCAAAAGGAAGAGCCTTCAAAGGTTTTTCTATATTATTATCTTGGTTCATTTCAACCTTTTTCCAAACCCTGGTTTGGGTTTGAGGTTTGGAATCTTTGTTTGGGCATTTTTTAGCCCAGTGCCCAACTCTCTTACAATGAAAACAGGTAAAGGGAATATATTCATAAACTATTTTTTGCATCCATTTACCAAGTTTTGAATCTATCGCTATCTCCTCTGGCATATCCATATTAGGCCCAATCCCTATGCAGATTCTGGCATAAATGAGTCTTCTTCTGGACATCATCATCGATTCAATGGAGAGAAGCTCCCCGAAAGCATTAGCTATCCTAGCAAAAACATCTTCCTCCCAGTTCCATTGAAAGACCTAGAAGCTTTATCCAAGCAGGCACTTGGACCACAAACTCATCATCCTAACCCGAGTTAGGGTACTATTTCTGTATATATATTATATATTTACCTATCATCCAGGTTCCATTTCAAAGGATTTTTATGCGATCTTCCTCACATGAGAAGGAAAAGGAGATACATCCTTTATTCATAGCTACCACATCCACCTGGCCTTTTAGAATTCATTTTCTCTTCACAAATCCATGAACAACCTCAATGTTAGGTCTCACCCCTAAGAATTTGCCTATCAGGGTGCTTTCCATCCGAGCAATATTATGATATATAATTTGATCAGAAATGGATCTGGCATACCTTCCCTGAGAAATATTCAAGATATTTTCAACAGGAGGCAAAGTCGACTTACCTTTAGGTTTGATTCCAAAAAAGAGAAGACTATTTGCCAATCTTCTCAAGCCTGGGTCCACATGATTTGGGACCCCCACCTAGGTCCCCCGAATCCAAAGGGGCATCAAGTTCCAAACCATCTAATCCCTCCCCCACCAAAGGGTCGGAGAGTTTTCCTGCTACTTGTTGTCCTGATGCTACTCTAGGTCTCCCACCTAAAACATTTAAATGTTGGGCTTGACCAATCCCCTTGTCCCCTTCACTCTACTCTACTCCACTCTGCTCCATTTGTTCAGTTTTATGCATCTCACAAAAGTTATTAAACTCACCGGATGTGAATTCTCCACCATGATCTGACCTCAAACATTTAATCTTCAATCTCATCTTAGTTTCCACTTTAGCCTTAAATATTTTAAACTTTTCAAATGCTTCATATCTTTCCCTTAGACAACTAACCCACATCATTCTAGAATAATCATCAATGATTAGCATAAAATATCTATCACCTTGAAAACTTTAAACTCTAGTAGGGCCACACAAATCAGTATGAATAAGATCAAGAACATGATTAGATTTATCTTGTATACTCCTAAAAGAGGTTCTGACCTGTTTACTCATTTGACATTCTTTACATACCATATTATAGGGCTTCATAATCTTAGGTATTGTTGGTATTTTGGTATGGTTTTGTCATTGATGTCAACATCTACTAAACACTTATCAACTCTGGTACTTTGGAGAATCAGCAACATTCATCGACAAGCAAGTGACTTATGCACAGTCACCGATATCTGGTACACTAGTAGGATATAATGTTCACCGACACTTGGAATAGTGTGGAAAACACTTGATTATGTTGAAGACATCATTTGGACACTTTGTCTTGGAGTTTTGTTCATTGGCATATTTGTATTTGCATATTTGTTGTTACCGGCTAATAGGTCCAGGATATACATCGACAGGTTTATCTTTTTTCAGATCAGCATGGCACACTATGGAGATGTCTCATTATTGTTGTAAATGCATCAAGCTGACATGTTGAATTGGTTATTGCATCAGACATTTTTTTGTTTGTAAATTGATTTTATTGTAATATCCTTTAGAGCTGACCTACTAAAATTGGTCTTAGGTTATGATATAAATGTAAGATCTTATTTGTAAGATCATGTGTGGAATACAAAAAAGAATTGTGTGAAGGTATATGTGAGAATAAGAAGAGCTATACATGCAGACATCATTTGAAGGTTGAAGGAGGGTTTTTGTGATGACAATCAGAACTACACCGATATTGAATCTAGCATGGAAAGATGCAAATTTGAGCAGTACATCCTTATTGAATTTAACCATCCAATTATAGTCAGTGTGACTCCTATTTATGTTTGAGCAGTGAGCTCTAGGTGCTTGGCCATTTTGCATGTGTAGACCCCATTTGTATACACATACTATCTGTAGTAGTATCGTCTGATTGTGGGTAAGGTTTCCCACCGTGGTTTTTCCCCTTACAGGGTTTCCACGTACAAATATTGGTGTTATGTGTTGTGGATGATTTTGTCTTTTTGTTTCATGCATTCATCTTTACCAGTATTACAATTAACTGATTCATCCCCTCCCTCTCAGTTGTCTCTGAGACCTAACAGGTATATCTCTAATTGCCTTAGTTGAACTAATCTTTATAATGCAATCAAAATTCACATGACACAACCTTTTATGCCATAGCCAACTCTCATCAATTTGTGAAATCAAACATGTCTTCTCACTGGAATTCAAATGAATATATTACCTTTTGTCTATGTACAAATTCCAATCTCCAATCTAGATCCGTTAATAATTTTGCATTTTCCATCCTTGAACTGTAATTAAAATCCCTTATCCACCACTTCTCCTACACTCAAAATATTATACCTTAAACCTTCAACATAATAAATGTTGTTCTCAAATTTGGATTTCCCCAATCCCCTCTGTAAGAAAATTTGAAACCTCTGTTGCATATGGAGAGGACAACAAGAAAATAGAATTCCAAAAAAACATATAACAAGGTTTTTACAAAACCTTCTACACCTTAATCTTATATGAAGATTAGGTGGGTGTACCTCTTGTGAATACATTCACAATTTTAATATGAGATCCATAGCAAACCAATGCTAAAAACCTATGAATCTCATCACCTCAATAATATTGAACATTAAAGAAAACATGTGTTCATTTTCAGTCTTGACCCCAAGAAAGATAGAAAATACTCCACAACTGATATTAGTGCCTTATCCAGGCTACAGAATCACCCAATTTAAACAAGACTTCCAAATCTAGACATTCTCATACATCTCATCACTTTGACTTTCATTAACCTAATTCATGCCTGACATATATATAAGCTCTTTCCCTTTAAACTAAAACTGTTTATCAAATTCAAAGTAGCAAACAATTGATTTACTAACAGAGATATTTCAAGTATATTTAATTCCTCTCCTGAAGAGAAAAGCCTAAAACATATCTGTAAGATTGCCTTGCAATCCCTCTTCAATTGAATAACCCTAAATTATCTAAAAGAAACCAGTAAATCAATGAATGCACACAAGAAGAAAATGAAGATTTAGGCTCAGAAATTTTTGATCTATATATTAATATTGATTTTGAAAATCTTACATAACTCAAGGTGATTTCTGAAAGAAGTAGAAAACCCTATATATATTTCAACAAAGTTTCTTTACAAATTCTTGTGATCATTTTTTCCTAAAGTCCTAGTATCGATTTATAAAGATATGGATGCAAACAAGCTTCGGACTTCCCTAGGAAAAGTTTCTTACAACCATGTTCCCGCTGAAAAGAAATTACAATCATTTCATTCCTAACGGCTTTGAAGTTTGTTATTCCACTGCAACATCTTCTAACTGTTCTTGAACCTCCACTTCTTGCATTGCATACTTGTGTTTCCACTCTTGGAACACGTCATCACCAAGCCAGGAGAAGTTAACAATCTTCTTCTTCAGTTTATTCAACCTTTTCCATGTGTTACTTAATTGCGTAACCTCTGTCTCCAAAAAACTGTAATGTGACTTCATTTTCTCATTTTTTTCAATTGTCCAAATAAATAAAGATGTGTCATCTATGTTGATGACTTCATTTATCCATTGAGACAAGTTATACCCTAGTTCATCAAGCCACACCTTTTCATATTTCAGCTGACTTGAACTAACAAAACCCCAGGGAAACAATTCAAACTTATGGTTAGCATATTCTTTTCTATACAAGTTGGCCTTTCTCTCTACATCGACTCTTCCTTCTACTAACCTGCTCATGTTTTTCACTAACTCACAAGTGGATTTAATATTTGCATCATCCTCTGCCTCTTCATAAGATGAACACATAAGCTCTAAATCCACCTCTCTGAGCATCCACTTATTCAAAATTGGCTCCAAAGTAGCCTTGTCTTCTTTCAGATCAATCAACACATTCAAAATTCTCTTCATATAAATGTACACAATAGAAGCTCCTACTATGTTAGAAAATTTTAAGATTGTGCCTCTGACTTTTTCCTCGAACTTATTTGCAAACAGGGCATGAGCCTATTTCAACTTTTCAATTTCATCTTGTATGGTCTCAGTTGCTTGAAAACTAGAAGTCATAGGAGAAGGGGGAAATTCAATGATTGGACTGGTGGGTGGAGTTTTTGCTGGAGAAGAGGCAATCAATAAAGTGGAAGATTCACCTTTCTGGCATTGCCCTGCTAATTGATTCTGCAACTTGGCAATGATGTTATCCCTATGGGATATCTCTCCTTTGGCTTCATTATAAGCCTTTAGAATCATTTCTATTTTTACCTGGAGGTCAACTTTTTCCTTGGCTTCCTTTTTAGCTACTACCACACTGAATTTTATTGATTCCAAAACTGTTCTGGCAGATTCTACTATCCCCGTGTCCTGCACTCTTTTCACAATCATACCTCCAAGGTAGTTGGACCCTTAAGTGTCCTTCCTCTTTCTGCTCTCATCCCTCCTTAGAGATGACATGACCAAAGCATCATGGTCCTTGCTAAATGTCACTCCTTCCAAGGGCTTTGTTTCTTTCCTTACTACTTCAAGCATGAGTGCATCTGCTATATCCCACTCATGGAGAATTAGGACACCACCTTTTGCTACCATTTCTCTCCCCTGCTTAGGAGTAATGGTTTTGAATTTTGTCATCATTTGTTGTTTTACTTCTTCCTCTACTGCAAATGCATCTTTGTGGGGTTGTTCACTCTTCCTCTTTTCACATTTGGCTTTGAATTTTTCTATATTTTGCTTCCAAACAAATTGCATGAAAGATCCTATTGAAAAAAAATTTATTATCAACCAAGAAATCTTCACTGGCCTGTTTGATGCTAAGGTCTAACTATTTTCCTTTAAACTCCTCTACAGTCAAATCCATTTCAACACTTGGTGGCTCTTCAGGCATCCCTTCTTGTACTTATTCATAAGTATAGGCAATCTCCCCAAGGCTTCCTAACTACAATAATTTCTCAGCCACTGCATGTTCATCTCCCACATGGATTGGGTATTGGGATGGAGAGTATAAAGGCTCACCTATTAGCACCTCTTTTCCCACCCTTTTCCTTTTATGAGAATCTTTGATGTCAACTACATCTTCTATTGCTCTTTTCCCCTTTGAAGTAGAAGGCTCACCTTTGACTGGCACTAGCACACTGTATTTTGGCCTCTTGTGCATCACATATTCACCTGGAGGGATGGCCCTAGCAAAGGAAGGCTTGGCTAGAACCAACTTAGCCTTTTTCAAGATCATTTTTCAATATAACTTCCCTTTTTTCCTTTAAGGTCTGCATTAAATCTTCAAAATAAAGTATCAAGAATTTATCCTTTTCCTCAAAGGGAGTAAAACTGGACAAAGGGTCATAACCAATATCAAATTGGTGGATAAAATCATGAGCCCTTTTATATGCTATCCATTTTTCCTTTCTCAATTCCTGTTCATCAAGGCTGAATTCATTTCTGATCAAATCCTCAGGAAAATGGATCTGGTGTGGTCTGCCTCTTCATACTACTCTCTTCTTGAACATACCATTAAAAAAGTCTTCAGGATAAGCAAACCTTGATACTACAGTAGACAACCTGTATGGCTTTGGAAATCATCAAAAAAATTCCAACCATCCTTGGTGATTACAAATTGATGTGCAATGGTGACAGTTGGGAAAATTGTCCCTTTCCCCCTATTTTTTAATTCTTCTTCTTGCAAACCTCTGATTTGCCTCAGGACCTCTGCAATTCCTATCTTCAATGGGACTTGATAGGGGAGAAAATATGGAGTTCCTCTGAAACCATAGACTCTAAACACAGTAGAAATAGGGTACAAGTATATGTTGCCCTAATTATGCACAATCTTAATATCTTGAGCAAATTCCTTAGGCCTAAGGAATTAAAGGAGAGCTTTAGGAATTCTAGGGTTTTGTGGGCACAAGAGGATCCTAAGCCTAGATGCAAAACATCTATCAAACTTCAATTAACTCACACCCTCTCTGTCCCAAGACAAAATTGTGCTCCATAATTGAATAGGCATCTTCTCATTATCCTTTTCCTTAACCAGGTCCATATCATTACCAAAATAATCAGCACCTTTGAATAAAAACATGTGCATAAGAAGAGAATACCATCCAAAAGGTCTATCTACCTTAGCATTTTTTATCCCCATCAACTCTTCATGAATGGCATCAGTGAGATAAGGTGCAAAATCAAAAGTTAGTACCAAAGATGGGTTCAAAATTTGTGCTAACATGAGCATGTAATGGGTTGGCATGGTTGTTTCAGCATCTTCCCAAAAATCTATCATAACGACCAATACATCCCTTTAGCTCTCAAAGTAAATATATTTAGAGAGAAAGGTTCTGTTGGCATATGTGCAGAATATGTTGACATGATGATATTGTGTTGTCATTGATGTCAATATGCTGAAAGATGGAATTGGTAATATGCTCAAGAGAGAACCAGTAATATGTTGAAAGAGTAAACCAGTAATATGTTGAAAGAGTGAACCGGTAATATGATGAAGAGTGAATAGGTTTATTGTAGTTAAGCAACTTGAAAAGTGAACCGGTATAATGTTGAGAACCAGTATATGTGCAAAAGGTGAAGTGATTTAATATGGTATGACTACCGGTTGGTAGTTTCAGCTTCAGGGTTTCTGGTTAAAGTGTTTCAAGCCTGTGTGATTCAACTGATGGCATTGTGTGTTGAATTAGCATTGTAATTTTGATCAGATCATGTTGCCACATCAGTCTTGTGGACGTGAAGGATATTGCATGAAGGAGATTGATCCTATACACCTCGGGAATGTGCAAAGTCTCTGCAAATGGTGGAGAACATGTGATGGGTTATCGCCTCCAAGAAGCAGTGAAGAACGAACAATGGAGAATGCCTTGAGATCTGTTCAATACCGTTGTATTCAAATGTAAACTGTTCAATGGTCAGGATTGAACCAACTGAATTGCTCAACCTAAATGTTTAGGGTTTAGGGTTTATGATTACCGACCTATCTATTTTCTATAAGTTCGATGTTGTGTTTCATGTTGAGGTTGTTGGCAAATGTTGTGTGTGTATCTAAGTGCAAAGATACGTGATACTTGCCAAACTAGATAAGAGGGTTGATACTTGCAGAGTGTGTATGTAGAAGAAAGGAACAAAAGTGGGTCTGCATTGGCATTGAGTGCTATTACCAGATCATTGTAATACCTGTTGATCTCTAATCACTTCAATAGGGTGACTCAAAGCCATTGAGTTCATAAAATCCTCTAACAAGGTAACCCTTAATAGGGTTTAACCCTTAACCGGGTATTCTAGCCTTCCCTTAACCAGGTGATCCCTAACAGGATCGGTTCGTAACAGAACTTGTTGTAAAAGTCTTTAACCAGACTAGGCTTCTAACATAGCGTACTTCTAAAGAGTTCAAAAATAGCTTGTGGGTATTCATCCCCACCGTGGTTTTTCCCAGTTGGGTTTCCACATGAAAAATGTGTGATGTCTTTTTCATGTGATGCTTTGTTGATTTCTGTCAAGAGGTGAATCATGTTGATCTAGCAAGTTATTATATTTATGATGATAGATTACCTATTTATGCACAAGGATAATGTGGAAATGAGGGTGTAGGTTGTGTGGTAAGATAAGTGTTTTCAGTTTATATCTTTCATAGTCTCATTGTGCTTAACTGGTAGTATTTTGGTTTATGACCGGTGTTAGTGATTGTCGGTCAAGTTCACTATTTGCAGTCAAACCAATTTAGGAAAAAAATTTGTACCTGTACTAATTCACCCCCCCCTCTTAGTATCGGTTTGGTACTCACTATTAATCATTGCATTATCAATTGGTATAAAAGCTACCTCCAAGTCCTCTGTGTTGTAAGCTTAACCGCTTGAGGGAAAGATCCTATTGTAATGATGAAGAGGGAAGGTCAAAAGTTCAATAGAGATAACTTTAAAATATGGAAGGACAAAATGAAGATATACATCAGAAGCATGGGTGCTCAACATTGGAGCTATGTTGAGAATGTTTATGTTATCCCTACCGGTACTCTCACTGATGACCAAAAGAGAGAGATTCAAGAGAATGGGCAAGTCATGGAAGCCCTAATCAGTAGTTTATCTGACATTGAGTTTATTGATGTTCAGGACAAAGAGAATCGCAAAGAAGTATGGGATACTCTTGAGAACATCTATGGCAGTGATGAGCATGTGAAACAAGGTAAGGAAGAAAGCCTTAGAGGAAAGTTTGAAGACATGTAGATGGTTGAAGGAGAGACCATTCAACAATATGGAATTAGAATCAAAACTTTTGTTGGAGATATCAAGAGTGCATGTGGTAAATTGGAAGATTCCACTATTGTTAGCAAAGTTTTGAGATCCTTATTACTAGTCTATGCAATAAGGGTTGCTGCTATTCAGGAGTTGGGGTCAATAGATAAGACTAAGGTATCCCTAGAATCCATCATCGTAAAGTTGACAGCCTATGAGCTAACTAGCTTTGATGGCAGTGTTCAGAAGACTAAATCAGCCTTTAGAGCATCTGCTACACCATCTAGAAAAGGCAAAGAAGCTAGTAGCAGTGGCAAACCAAGACGGAGCAGAGAAATGGATGATGAGGAGATCCTGATGGAATTTGAAGCTCTTCTTGCTAAGAGACTTCCTAAGGGAACCAGTAAATATAGAGGTAAACTTCCTTTGAAATGCTTCTCTTGTAACCAAATAGGACACATTGTTGTAAACTATCCTAATGGTGATAGCAAGGACAAACTAGAAAAGTTCAAGAAGTTCAAAGGAGGAAATTCGGAGAAACTGTTTTGTAGCAGTTGATGAAGGTGTCACTGAGGAGGAATCAGAAGATGAAGAAAATGAGGATATTGTGTTTGTAGTAGTCAAGGAAGATGTGTTAGACAAGAAGGCTCTTGTCTCCCGCTTTGATAATTCCAATGAGTGGATTATTGGCAGTGGTTGTTCTCACCATATGACTGGTGACGAGAGTAAGTTTCTTTCTCTGGAAGAGTATGATGGTGGTGTGGTTCATTTTGGTAATGATGCACCATGTATGGTCAAAGGTAGAGGGTCCATCTCTCTGAATGGAAAGAGCAGTACTGACAATGTGTATTGGGTAGAAGGTCTAAGGCACAACCTTTTGAGTGTTGCTCAACTAAATAATAATGGACTCACTTTGGAATTCAAAAATGGAGTGTACAAAATTAAAGGAAAGAGTGGTGAACTGATGGCTACCAGTATGCAGACCAAAGATAACCTATTTTAGCTAAATGCTAATGTCAGTACATGTCTTATGGCTAAGTTTGAAGATAGCTGGATATGGCATAAGAGACTTTGCCATGCAAACTTTGATAATATTGTGAAGGCCAGTAAGATCAAGGCAGTTAGACGATTACCGGTGCTGAGCAAACTGGAAAATCCTTTGTGCAGAGAGTGTCAACTGGGGAAAATGTCTTCCTCAACCTTCAAAGGTAAATCTTTCACTGTAGACAATTTACTTGATCTTGTGCATATTGATTTGTGTGGTCCTATGAAAACTAGGAGTGTGTAGCGAGATAGGTATTTTATGATTCTTACATATGATTTCTCAAGAATGATGTGGGTCACATTCTTGAAGGATAAGTTTGAAGCATTTGGAAAGTTCAAAGCTTTCAGAGCACTGGTAGAAAAGGAAAGTGGTAGAAGAATCAAATGCCTTAGAACTAATCAAGGAGGAGAATTCACTTCCGGTGAATTCAATAAATATTGTGAAGAGAATGGCATCAAGAGGCAATTGTCTGCCCCCTGGACTCCACAATAGAATGGCTTAGCAGAGAGGAACAACCAGACTATGGTTGAAGCAGTTAGAACCATGTTAATCCAAGGAAAGGTTTCTCACACCTTTTGGAGAGAAGCGATGAGCACTGTAGTCTACACAATGAACTGGGTACTCATTAAGAAAGGAAAGGATAAGACTCCCTATGAGTACTAGACCAATAAGACAACAGTGGTAAGCTACTTCAGAGTGTTTGGTAGTAAATGTTATATCAAGAGGAGTGAACATCAGAGCAAGTTTGATGCTAAATGTGATGAGGCAATATTCCTAGCATATTCCACAAAGAGAAAAGCTCTCAAATGTTTCAATAATAGGACATGGAGAATTGTTAAAAGCATCAATGTTAGGGTTAATGAAAACTCTAAGAAACCTGAGGAAACTGGCAGAGAGCATGTAGGAGATTAACTGGTAGTAACCTTCTAGGAACTAGTTGCAAATCAACGCAGTACCAGTAATTGTGCTCCTACATCGATGGATGCTGATGCTGATGAAGATGAGGATGAAGAAGAAAAGCAAGAGGAATCTGTTAAGAATATACCTAGGTATGTAAAACTCAATCATGATCCAAAGCAGATCATAGGAGACAAAGATGCAAGAATTCTTACAAGAAGAAATGTCAAAGAAAACTCATGTATGATCTCTAAATTTGAGGCTAAATCATTCAAAGAGGCACATAAAGATGAAGATTGGATCAAGGCAATGGAAGAGGAACTTGATCAGATAGAGAAGAATGGTACATGATCTTTGGTACCCAAACTGGAGCATAAAAATGTCATTGGAACCAAATGGGTCTTCAGAAATAAACTTAATGAGGATGACATAGTGGTAAGGAACAAAGCCAGACTAGTATGTAAAGGATATGCCCAAGAAGAAGGAGAAGACTATAGAGAAACCTTTGCTCCAGTAACAAGATTGGAAGGAGTTTGTATGCTTCTTGCATATGCAGCTTTTAAAGGATTCAAGGTATACCAAATGGATGTAAAATCTGCATTTCTAAATGGAATACTTGAAGAGGAAGTGTATATAGAGCAACCATATGGGATTGCCCTATCAAAAGATAGTGACATGGTGTGTAGGCTGCACAAAGCCTTGTATGGTCTGAAGCAGGCACCTAGAGCATGGTATGAACGCTTGCACTCCCATCTTGTGAAGATTGGATTTGAAAGAACAAATGAAGATAGCAATATCTACTTGAAATTAGAAGGAGATCAGATTTTGATCTATGAAGTATTTGTTGATGACATAATCTTTGGTGGAGATGACATGATGAGTCATGACTTTGTAGATGAGATGAAAAAGGAGTTTGAGATGTAACTCATAGGGGAGATTAAGTTCTTCATTGGACTACAGATTCAGCAAATGAAAGATGGAATCTTTATTACTCAATCCAAGTATGCCAAAGAGGTGTTGAAGACCTTTGGCATGGAAGACAACAAACTAGTTGATACACCAATGGTAACTAGTTGTAAACTATCAAAAGAGGATGACTCAGCATTGGTAAATGAGAAGGAATACCGATCAATGATTGGTAAGTTGCATTATGTAGTGCATAACAGGCTAGACATTGCACATGCAATGGGTATTACTGCTCGGTTTCAACAGAGCCCAAGAGAATCTCACTTGGTAGTAGTCAAGCGGATTCTTAGATATCTGAAGGGAACTATTGACTATGGATTATGGTATCCATACAATGATGATTTCAATCTGAAAGTGTTCATAGATGCTGATTGGGCTGCTAATGTGGATGACTGGAAGAGCACAACCAGTGGTGCATTCTTTCTCGATGGTAGACTAGTCTCATGGATGAGTAAAAAATAGAGTTGTATCTCTCAATCTACAGTAGAAGTGGAGTATGTTGCAGCTTTTATGAACTGCACCCAGACTATTTGGATGAAGCATGTATTGAATGGCCTCAAAGTTCCTATATCTAAACCGATAAGTATATTTTGTGACAATACAAGTGCAATTAACATTTCCAAGTATCCATTTTTACATGCTAGAACCAAGCACTTTGAACTCATGTATCATTTCTTAAGGGAAAAGGTTCAGAACAAAGAGGTGGTATTGGAACATGTTTTCAGTAAGGAGCAGTTAGCAGGCATATTCACCAAGCCTCTACCAAAGGCTACCTTTACCTATCTGAGAGGTGAATTAGGGGTGATGCCCCTTCAATAGGTAATCTAAAGGTTTGTGCTCCACATCAGTCAAATCTTACTTTGCTATATCTTTTCAGGATTGATGTGTTGAAGGATGCTACTCCTCAGGGGGAGCAGCATAGTGGAATGGGGAAGCTTGTGCCTCCACTTTGGCATTGTTGTCAAAGGGGGAGAAGATGTGAAATGGAAAAGATATCTATAGTATTAAGGACAAGATGTGATGTAGAAAGAGAGATATCTTTGTGTATTGTCATCAATGCCAAAGGGGGAGATTGTTGGCATATGTGCAGAATATGTTGACATGATGATATTGTGTTGTCATTGATATCCATATACTGAAAGAATGAACCGATAATATTCTCAAGAGAGAACTAGTAATATGCTGAAAGAGTAAACTGGTAATATGCTGAAAGAGCAAACCAGTAATATGATGAAGAGTGAACAAGTTTATTGTAGTTAAGCACCTGGAAAAGTGAACTAGTATAATGTTGAGAATAGGTATATGTGCAAAAGGTGAAGCAGTTTAATATGGTATGACTACTGGTTGGTAGTCTCAGCTTCAGGTTTTCTGGTTGAAGTGTTTCAAGCCTATGTGATTCAACTGATGGCATTGTGTGTTGAGTTAGTATTGTAATGGAGATCAGATCATGTTACCACGTTAGTCTCATGCATGTGAAGGATCTTGCATGAAGGAGATTGATCGTATCCACCTCGGGAATGTGCGAAGTCTCTGCAAATGGTGGAGAATGCGTGATGGGTTATCGCCTCCAAGAAGCGGTGAAGAACGAACGATGGACAATGTCTTGAGATTTTTTCAAGACCATTGTATTCAAATGCAAACTATTCAATGGTTAGGATTGAACCGACTAAATTTCTCAACCTAAATGTTTAGGGTTTAGGGTTTATGATTACCAATCTATCTATTTTCTATAAGGTCGATGTTGTGTTTCATGTTGAGGTTGTTGGCAAATGTTGTGTGTGTATCTAAGTGCAAAGATACATGATTCTTGCCAGACCAAATAAGAGGGTTGATACTTGCAGAGTGTGTATGCAGAAGAAAGGAACTAAAGCGGGTCTGCATTGGCATAGAGTGCTATTACCAGATCATTGTAATACATGTTGATCTCTAATCACTTCAACAGTTGGACAATCCCTTAATAGGGTAGCTTTAACCATCTTGTTGTAAATCCTTTAACAGGGTGACTCAGAGCCATTGAGTTCATAAAATCCTCTAACAAGGTAACCCTTAACAGGGTTTAACCCTTAACTGGGTATTCTAGCCATCCCTTAATTGGGTGATCCCCAATAGGATCGGTTCCTAACAGAACTTGTTGTAACAGTCTTTAACCGTACTAGGCTTCTAACAGAGCGGACTTCTAAAGAGCTCAAAAACAACTTGTGGGTATTCATCCCCACCATAGTTTTTCCCAGTTGGGTTTCCACATGAAAAATATGTGTGTCATATGTGATGTCTTTTTCATGTGATGCTTTGTTGATTTCTATCCAGAGGTGAATCATGTTGATCTAGCAAGTTATTATATTTTTGATGATAGATTACCTGTTTATGCACAAGGATAATATGGAAATGAGGGTGTAGGTTGTGTGGTAAGATAAGTGTTTCCGGTTTATATCTTTCATAGTCTCATTGTGCTTAACCAGTAGTATTTTGGTTTATAACCGGGGTTAGTGATTGCTAGTCAAGTTCACTATTTGCAGTCAAACCGGTTCAGGAAAAGTTTTTGTACCTATACTGATTCACCCCCCCTCTCAGTATTGGTTTGGTACTCACTGTTCATCATTGTGTTATCAGGTTCCATGGTGTTAGGGCCTACAACAGTTAATCCTCCTATTTTGATAAATAATTCTTCCAAAGGGCCACTCCTGAGGTGATCTCTCTGAATATTATAGAGCTGTGCAAGTGTTTCAAAATTGACGGGCTCTAAATAATTTGACACCTCACTGAGTCTGAATACTTTCCTAAACTCATCATCATTTATTTCAATTAATGATCCCCCATTCACATTTCTCACACATCTAGCAACAGGGTCATATTTATTTGCAATCTGGGTCAATAGGTCCACATCCATGAAAACCCCAGGGACTATGAGCTTTCCAACGTCTAACTCCCATATACTATTAATTGGAGCAAAGGAATTTATTTGGCCAAATCCCACTTTGAAGAGTCCCAGACCTAATATCCCTATCTATGAATCCCTTAACCAGTTCCCTTTGTCATATAAACCATCACCAATTCTCAAGCAGGGAGCTTTGGGCACTAATTCTTTCATTTTTGCTACGACATTAGTACACATACTTAATTGTTCTAAGAAATTGTCACAAATGGCTCTCTCCTGATAATTCACCTTCCCTATGAAATCTCTTTGAGGTGCCATCTTTGAATTATAGTTATTTCAATTAAAACTTAACAGACCTTTGATAATTCAAGCACCCAATGATACCAATTCAAACTGTAAGTGTCAAACAATAGTCAGAAACTTACTTGTTCACCTAAAGAAATTCGCTTTGTGCACCAGTTCCTCTGCAAGACTCTTCGAAATATTGCCAAGGTTTCAGCTAATGTGAAGCTTATTATGGAAATTGAGCATTGAATAGAAACATTAAGCCACATGCTTTGGTAATCAATTTGCAATTGAATTCGAAATATCGCTCCAACAGACCACAAAGAATTTTCTAAGTGTCTTGCCATTTTGTTGTTTCGTGAAGGATAAAAACCCCTCATCTTTTCATTGTCAAACATTGCACTTCGTTGGATTAATTTTGAGATGTGCAACTTATAACTCCTTTAACCTTTAAAGTGGGCCCTCTTACATGGAATCCACTTGTCCTACCGATTCTCAACAAATAGCCCCCACGTGTTGGCCATTAATTTGCTCAAAAACTTTATCAATCTCTACATCTAAACCACCACATGTCTTATCTAGTCATGGATTTCATCAATATTGCCACTTAATCAAATGGGCCTCTCATGATCCATTCAGAGCCACATGTCCTACTGACAGATCACCTTTTACCTTAGCCAGACATCTAGCTATAATGCCACCTCATCCACTGCATAGCTTCTAGCTCCTTTTTGCTACTTTGCGAAGAGTAAACTTCATATTGCTTTGGGCTACGAAACAACGTGCACCATTGGATCTTCTCGGAGATGCACATCTTTTATCCTACAAGCCACCCTTTTGCTAGGCCCACTACCCTTTCACTACTTTGTGAAAGGTAAACTTCGCACATCTCCACCATGTGAAATAGCGCCAACCATCAGATCATGAATGAGATGCATGATCCTTAACTCATTCTTTAGCTTTCCTGCCGGGTCCGCCAATCTTTCGCTACTTCATGAAGGATAAACCTCACCCATCTTTTCATCATGAAACAATGAGGACCATTAGATCTACTAGAAGATATTTGTCCTTTAGCCTTCCTTGTGATTGCTTTACCGGGGCCTACCACCTTTTCGCCACTTCGTGAAAGGTAAATCTCACACAACTTCCCTTTGTGAGATCGCGTGTACCATTAGATCAATTAGCACTTGCACGATCTTTATGAAGCCCGACAAAGAAATAAAAACTTAGGGGAAAGCAAAAAATTAAAACATTATTAAAGACTGACCTAAGGCAAAACCTAAAAGGGGAAACCTCTCCTCACTATGGACTGACCCTTCCACTTAAGTTGAAAAAGTAACAAGGAATTATAATGTAGGGATTTCAAGATAGAAGAAGGGTAAATTACAAAAACCTTAAACCCTTAGACCAATAACCCTCAGAGGAAAAATGAAGTACTAAGCACAATTTTGCAGATCTTAGTGGATTAGAGAACAAAATCACCCAACAGTCAAAATAGTGATAACAACGGCTCTGATTGGGGATGGTTGATTGCAAGATCAACACATGAATACAAAAAACTCTAGAGAACAAACCAAAAGAAACAAGCCCTAATGAAAACCAATAGAAACAAACCTAAATATATATAGACTACAACCTATTGTGCATGGACTTAAGAGAAGTAATGCTTTAGGAATTGTCCATGCACTGGAAATTCTTGTACCTCACCATTCATTGTCTGCAAAAAGTATGAACCTTTTCCATTAAGATCACAAACAATAGAAGGGCCCATCCATAATGACTCAAATTTTCTGTGCTTTCCTTTATCTTGCCCTCTTGGATTCCATTGAAGAACCATGTCACCAATTTGAAACTTTCTCAATGTGGTTCTTTTGTCAAAAAGATACTTGGATTGCAACTGAATCTTCAAATTTCTTTTATGAGCCAAAGTCCTGATTTCTTCCACTTCCACCATTTGAATCATTCTGTCTTCCATGGGTTCTGACAACTCCATCTCCTTAGCTTGTAGGAACTTGTATATAGGAAGAAGGTTATTGACTGGCACCCTATATTGTGTGCCATAAACCAATTCAAATGGTGATACACCAATTGCTTTCTTAACAGTAATCATGTCTGCCCATAAGGCCAATTTTAGTTTCTGATCCCAAGACCTTTTGTTCTCCTCAAGAATTTTATTAATAATATTCAAAAGGCTCTTATTGCTGGATTCTTCTTGTCCATTTCCTTGAGGATGGTATGGTGAAGAATAAGCCATAATTATTCCATGGCTAGTACAAAATTCAGTGAACTCCTTTAATCTAAAACTCATAGCATTATCCATTATCAGTTTCATAGGAACACCAAATCTTGTTATAACATTATCCATTAGGAAATCAATGACAATGTTACTAGTGGCTCTTTTAGTAGGTATAGCCTCAATCCACTTAGTGAAGTAATCAGCGGCCACTATGATCCATCTGTGACCTCTTCCCGACTTCTCAACTATTTCCCCAATAAAATCAATGCCCCACTGGACAAAAGGGGCTTCCACTATAATTGGGTTAAGGGGAAAAGCTCTTTCATATTTTAACTTGGAAGAAATTTTTTGGGAGGGGTCACACCTTCAAACATGCTCATGGGCATCTTTGAACAAAGTAGGCCAATAGTATCCAACTCGGACTATCTTGCCAGCTGTGGTCTTGGCAGAGTAGTGGCCTCCACATACTCCATTATGCATTTCAGTTAGCATCCTTCTAGCTTGGTATTTATCTAAGCACATCAATAATGCCCCATATCTATTTCACCAATATAGATCACCCTAAATAAGGACATACTTTTGAGACTTCAATTTCAATGTCCTACTCTGGTTTGGGGTCATTCCCTCCGAATATGTTGCATCCCTTAAAAAATGTACTATCTCTGAGTACCAGGGTTGTGTCTCAATACTTGTGACCAAGATATTTTCAATTTCAACATTGTTAACTTCAACATCAAGGAGATTTGATTCAACCATTAACTTAGCAAGACCTAACCCTCTTACCAATTTAGTTATCTTAATCTCTAGACCAAACTCTTGAATTTTGGTTATCCATTTGCACCTTTTGCCAATGACCTCGGATTGAGATAAGATGTCCTTGACAATTGCATGTGGGACATAAGCAAATACTTGTGCATTCACAAGATATGGCCTAAATGCTTTTACAACTTTAACCAAAGCATATGCTTTCTTCTCCATGATTTCATATTTCAGCTCTGCAGCTTGTAGAGATTTACTATAAAAAGCAATAGGGTGTTCATATCCTTCAGCATCCTTTTGAAGAAGGACTGGCTCCACTGTATGATAAGAAGCAAAAGAAAATAATGAAAAGGGCTTACTGTAGTCAGGAGACTTCAACATTGGTGCCTCCTGAATAGCCTTTTTAATTTCACCAAAAGCCTTTATAGCTTCTTCATCCCAATAAAACTTTGTACCTTTCTTAAGTAGCCTAACAATAGGCTTGACTATTTCAACAAAGTTGACAATGAACCTTCTAACAAAATTCACCTTGCCCAAGAAAGATTGGATGCCTTTGACATTCTTTGGCTTAGGTACATTGTTTATGGCTTCAACCCTTTCAATGTCTATTCTAACCCCTTCCTTGGAGACAATATGCCCAAACAACTTCCTTTTAGTGACTGGAAAATGACACTTTTTTGGATTTAAAGAAACACCAAACTCTAGAGCTTTATTGAAAACTTTTTCCAAGTGCTCGTAGTGGTCATCTGCCCTTTTGGAGAAACATGTTAAATCGTCTTGGTATACAACCATGATAATTTTGATGAATTCCTTGAAAGCTACATCCATTTCTCTTTGAAAAGTAGCTCCAGTATTTTTTAAACCAAAAGGCATCCTTACATATACATACGTCCCCCAAGGGGTGGTAAAAGTAGTCTTGAACTATTCAGACTCTTTCACTAACACCTGATTATATTCTGAGAACCCATCCATCATGGACAACAAGTCATGGCCAGTTACTCTTTGCAACATTGCCTTCGTATTGGGGGAAGAATAGTTATGTTTCAAAGAAGCAACATTCAAATTCTTGAAATCAACATAGAGCCTTATTTCCCCATTCTTCTTTCTAACTGGGACTAAATTAGACACCCATGATGAATGCCTTACAGGCTTAATGATCGCCCCTTCCCTCAACTTGGTTAACTCTTGTTGCATTTTGATTTCCAAAAGGGGGTTGATATGTCTTTGCTTCTATCAAAAAGGCTTAGCATCTGGAAGTAAAGGGACTTCATGCTGAAATAGATCTTATCTATACGCCTTCAAGTCTTCATAAGACCAAGCAAAAATATGTTTATACTTCCTTAATAAATTAATAAGGTTAGCTTTAATGTGAGGAGACAAGTTCCTCCCAATATATACCAACTTAGGGGATGATTATGTCCCTAAGTTCACTTCCTCCAACTTGTCTAACTTGGTGGTTGACTGTTGATGCAAATGACTATAACTGTGACTGAACATACCTTCCAATTCTACTAATCCTTTGGGGATTTCATTGGTTTCCAACTAGACCATGTCATTTCCAAACATTTTTTCTCTATCTTCCACCACTTCTACTAATGCATTACAATCATTTTTTTGTCCTTCGTAGTCATTAATGCATTGTATGACTCTGATGATATCTTCATCATCTGCAAACACTTGCCAATTATATATATTATCAGGAATAGCAGGCCTAGCTTTTATTTCAACTGTAGATACATCGGTTAATGTTACATCATCATTTTTAAATGCAACATTAGCTAAGAAATCAGCCATGATGTTCTTTGATCTTTCTATCTAGTTAATAGAAAATGCACAAAAGTGCTCAATCACATCCCAAACAACATGTTTATATCTTTTCAGACGATCATTTTTGGATGCATACTTAGACCTTACCTAAGAAACAACCAACTTTGAATCCCCCAATACTCTTAACAACTAAATTCCATGCCTTTTAGCAACTTCAAGCCCCAATAACAAGGCTTCACATTCAGCAGTGTTATTTGTACACTGGAAAGCTAACAGAAAAGAGTATTTGAAAGTCATACCTGATGGGGACACAAAAAGAACTCCTACTCTGGATCCTTCCCTAGAGCAAGCTCCATCAAAATACATATACCATAAACTTGTTGCTGAGATTCCAATTCATCAATAATAGGATTAGTATTTTTCAACTAAGGTAGAATTGGTTGTACTCTAAAGTTATCAAGATCCACATCAATCATACAATTAAGCATATTAGGGTCTATCTTCTCAATTACCCTAAGAGCCTGTGGTTCTCTATACAGCTTGACATGGCTTCCATTTACTAGTATTGTAGCATATGAAATATCTAACTGAACATTTCCCCCCACTGCTACAGCCCATTGTCTGGATATTAGCATGCCATAATGAGGTTTTGTATCAGTTACTATAACATCCATCTTATATTTTTCTTTAGGAAATGCTGCTATCTTTACCTCCACATCCTTCATTGTACCTATCACATGTACTTCTCTATTATCCATAGCATAGCACTTCCCATAAACAATACTTACTGATAATCCCAACTCCTTCATGACACCATATGGCATCACATTTGCAAGAGCACCAGAGTCTATCATACAGTTCTTAATTAATCTATTATTCACTAACAAAGTTACATAGAAAGGATCAACTTGTGAAGGTTCTTGTGTAATAGTTGTTCCCACATATACTTCTGGGGTTTGCAACTCATGATCCTTTTCATCCTTCATCATACCTATAGGCAAAGCTATAGTATTATCTGATATACTAGAAAATAAAGAGAGAGCGGCTTCTCTATGTTCCTTTATTTTCAATAGTTCTACCAATGGGACTGTAACCTTCATTTGGGTCAAAGCCTGAGTCATATCAAAAGTAGAACTATTTTTGGCTTAGTATTAAATTTGGCCTTTCCTGCTTTAGGCTGACTTGCCTTTTTAGCTGTAGCAGTCCCTTATAAATCACTAGTATTATTATTATCTGCACTCTTGGCTACATCTTTGGATTGGTCACTTTTTGCATGACCATGTTGAGACAGGGTGCTATTACTTGTTGTCTTTTTCTAAGATACTTCTTCCATAAACAAGGAGCCAAGTTCACCCTGTTCTCCATCCCTTTTACTACTTCTCAGATTCTAGTTGTGCTTGGCTTTGGCTATGGCAGCCTTGGTAATATTTTTTACCTCTTCATCACTGGGTCTTCTTAGACAAACTTCTTCATCTTCAATGGTTACCACATTTAAAGTGGGATGCCAACCAAGTTTCAGTTGTCCTTGACAACATTTATTATAATTTAGCACACCACACTTGCTAGATTCACTTTGTGAAGGTTCATTATCACTTTCAAGAACAGTGTCAAACATGTTGATATCAGGCTCACCCTCTTTTCTCATGGATTCTTTAAGAGCTTGAGCTACAACACACTAATGAGGAGAATGTGGTCCATCATAGGCCATGCACCAAGGAGTATTTTCCATATTATGTGCATTCCCTCCTTTCAAAGGATCTAGGGTGTCCTGGTTCTAAGTGTTCTTTAACTTATCATTTTGAAGTTTTCCATCCTTCCAAGTGGTATTATAGGCATATCATGTAATCTGGGAGGCCTATCTTTCCTATTATAAGGAGGTTTATCATTCTTACCTACCCTAGCAGTAAGATCTTTTATAGCAGTCATTAACTTTTCTATCTTGTCTTCCTCCTTGGCAACTTTATTAGGCTGTTGTTTTGATTCTTGCCACAGGCTTCCATCAGTCCTCCTTCCCACCTTTCTAGATGCTTTCCTATTACTTTCCACATTGATGGAAATTCTAAAAGAATCTCTCAGACTATGTGGGTTTTTATCCCTTAGAATGTAAGCTATTTTGGAATCAAAAGCATTATAATAAGTGTTCAGACACATATTATCATGTAGTCTCATCACTTGGTAAAGCCTATTCATTTCTTTCTGAAATCTCTCATTGAAATCTATGACAATTTCATTATCAGACTTCCTAATGTTATAGAACTCAATGAGCATAAAGCTCACATTTATTTTATCACCATATTGCTCTTGGAAACAATTCTTAAAGTCCTCCCTGTTGGCATTACATTAAGTTTGTTGGTATGATGATATTGAGAAGGTTGTTGGAGATTGATGATATAATTGATAAAGGATGATTATTGTCTTAATGATATAATTTTGTCATTGATGTCAAGCAATTGATTTTCTCATTTAGTATGATGTTGCCATATCTTAAAGAGTATATTTTGATGAGTATAAAGATGTCGGTAAGTGACACTGAAAGAATGTGAAAATGAAGGGGAGTAATAAGTTATTCAATGGGCAACTATTACCGAGTTAGACAGTGATGAGATTATGTTATTTTGATTGTTTTGATACCTATATATGTGTATTCAAAGACAGAATAAGAAGGAGAAAAGATTTCATGCAATAGAATGAGTAAAGGTTTGATACTATTCTATTTTACCGAGCAAGGAGCTAGTCGGTAAATTCCAAGGTTATCGATGTCGGTTAAATAAGAAAGAAGTCATCGAGTGTTATCAGCAAGAAAAGCTACCGAGACAGTAACTAAGACGAATACAAAATGTCTACTGAGTAAAGTTCAGAATTAATCGAGCGTCAACCGAGAAATAACAGAATGCATTGGATGAATAAATACATTATTAAATGAAGGATGCCAATGAGCTGGAGATTTATAGAAGATTGGAATGTCATGCAAGAAGTTTGTTAAGGATCAATGGCAATGAAAAGTCAAGAGTTAGATCTACAACACAGATTGAACGGTCATAGCCGAGTACAAGTACCAAGGAAGGAATACAAGTTTCAAGGCAAGATTTTTTCAGTTTGAAGGATTCAATGAACCTAGTCAAGTTTGAAGATCTGATGACTAAGATTAATCATGGGAAATGTGATTAAGGAGATTAAGCAGTTAGGAATTGCTTATAAATAAGGAAAAGTTGATAAACAATGTATGCGGGCAGATAGAAGAACATTGATGTTGCTGAAGTGATTATAGAGTACAGAAGATTGAAGATTTGATTGAAGAATAGAGTGAGAAGCCTAGCAAGGAGGAAGATAAGTCTTATGACAAGATGATTTTGAGAACATAGAGTCTGCCATAACATTTGAGATGTGAAGTTGCAAATATATTTTATTACTGTTATTTATTTTTATAAGTGATAGGAAATCTCTTAACCGAGTGGACCTGACAGTCGTATTTGTAAATCCTCTAGCAAGATAACATTCTAATTGAGTGTTTGAAATCCTTTGACAAGGTCACTTCTAACAAAGTGCAAGATTCTGATAGATCTGAGGGAAATCCCTTGACTGGGTCAGATATAGCAATGTGTTTATGTAATCTTTAAGAGGATTGGCTTTTAACTGAGCATACTCTAGAAGAGTATATTTTCTTTGTGGGTCCGAAATCCCACAATGGTTTTTCCCTATTTGGGTTTCCATGTTAAATCTAGTGTTAAATGTGTTTTGATGTTTCAAGTTTACAAGTTTATGAGTTTGAATGATTTACAGTCATAGTTGCATATCAAGTAAGTTCTACCGAGGTTGAATCCGAGTAAGGTGATGAATTGTGAGTTTATCTGATTCACCCCCCCCCCCTCCTCTCATTAAACTAACAATTGGTATTAGAGCTAGAACTCTGAAAGGAAATTTTAAAGGAACTTGAGGCAAGATCCGAAGATGTATAAAAGGGATGCACCAAAGTTGAACAAGTCAAGTTTGACCACATGGTAGAAAAGGATGAAGCTGCACTTATTAGGAATTGGAGAACATGCAACATATTATCTGGAGAATGATTACACTGCACCTAGCACCTACCCAATGACAATGGAAGAGATAAAGGCAAAGAAAGAACATATTTAGTCAACGATTGAAATAACATCAGCATTGACCGACTTAGAGTTTAATGATCTAGAAGGTTGTAATGATGCCAAAGCTATATGGAATAAGCTTATATCTATGTATGGTGGTGATGAACATGTTCAAAGAGAAAAAGTAGACAAACTAAGAGGACAACTTGAATCCATAAGAATGAATGAAGGTGAGAACATAATCCAATACAGTACAAGGTTAAAGAAAATTGTCAATCAAATCAAAGGAGCAGGAGGAACTATTGAAGAAAAGGATGTAACAAGTAAGTTGCTAAGAACACTTCTACCTACTTATGCCATTCGAGTCTCTGAAATTAATGAATTAAGGTTTGTACCAAACATGCCAGTCTCTTTGGATGCTACTATCGGTAAGCTACATGCTTTTGAGTTAAGTAATTTTGATAACAGTGGGTCTTCGATTAACAAAGTTGAATCTGCATTCAATTCTTTTCATCTTGGCGAATCTAATGATTACAATGATAGAATGTATAAGTATGCTGAAGGAAATCATAGTGGATCAAGTGAGAGATTTTGTAAAAACATGGAAGAAGTACACAAACTATATGAGGAAATCAGAAAGAAAGAAGAGTTTGAAGCATTATTGGCCAAAAGGTTACCAAGAGGCAAAGGTAAGTATAAAGGAAAGTTACCTTTGAAATGTTTTAATTGTGATAAAACTGGACATATGGCTTCTAACTGTCCTGACAAAGAATCTAGTGAAAAGAGAGAATATTGAGATGACAGATAGAAAGACAACCAATACAAAGGGCACCGAGACTTCAAAAGGATAGATAGAAAGACATGCCTAGTAGCTGATGAGGAATCCAATGATGATAAATCTAATGGGAGTGAGACAGAGGAAGTTGTATATGTAGCTATCAAAGATGGAGCAGATGAAGAAAGGTATGAAGAAAAAGCCTTAATATCACACATAAATAATAATGATTCTTGGATCATAGATAGTGGATGCTCACATCACATGACAGGTGATAAACACAAGTTTGTTAAATTAGAAGATTATGATGGAGGTTATGTAAGATTTGGTAATGATGCACCATGTCCTGTGAAAGGTAAAGTTTCCATCACACTTCTTGACAATGGTAGATGTGATGATTTATATTGGGTTGAAGGTCTGAAATACAATTTGTTGAGTGTAGCACAACTAAAAAATACAGGATACCAATAGAATTTGAAAAAGGAATTGTCAAAGTTCATGAAAAACATGGAAAGTTGGTTGCTACCGGGACTCAAACAAGAGGCAATATATTTCATCTTGACTCAACTCGGAATGATTGTCTATATGCAAAAATAGAAGATACTTGGTTATGGCATAAAAGGTTTTGTCATGTAAATTTTGATAACCTGATCAAAATAAGTAAGAAGCACTGAGTAAGAGGTCTACCGAGCTTGGAAAAACCTATGAATGTAATATGTTGAGGATGACAGATGGGTAAGATGACAAAATCAATCTTTACAAGTAAGTCTTACACTTCTAAAGGAATTTTAGATCTTGTGCACACTGATCTTTGTGGTCCTATGAAAGTTCAAAGTTATTATGGTGATAAATACTTCATATTATTTGTAGATTATTACTCAAGGATGATGTCAGTCATGTTTTTAAAAGAGAAATCAGAAGCCTTTCAAATATTCAAATGGTATAAGGCAAGAGTTGAAAATGAAACAGGAAGACATTTGAAATGTCTAAGATCTGATAGAGGAGGAGAGTTCATTTATGATGAATTTAACTTATTTTTCAATGATCATGGTATAAAGAGACAAGTGTCTGCACCGAGAACACCACAGCAAAATGGGATATCTGAAAGAAGAAACCAATCAATTGTAGATTGTGCCAGAACCTTGATGATAGAAAAGAGAGTACCTCAAATATTTTGGAGAGAAGCAATAAGCACTATAGTTTACACCCTGAACCGAGTACAATTGAAGAAAGGAACTATGAAGACACTGTATGAAATTTGGTATGACAAGAAACCAAATGTAAGTTATTTTAAAATATTTGGAAGTAGATGTTATGTTCACAAAGAATGGAAAATTTGATTAGAAGAGTGAGGAAGGAACATTTCTTGGTTATTCCTCTAGGAGCAAAGCATTTAAATGTCTGATCAAATCAACTAACAAAATAGTGGAAAGTGCAAATGTGAAAATTGATGAACTTGCAGAAAGGAATGATGAAAGAAATTCCAAAGAACTAGAAGATTATGAAGAGTTTGTATATGTACAACCAAAAAGTCTAACTGAGAAAGCCGATGAAGAAAATACTCAGTTATCGAGTGATGAAGAAGATCATACAGAGCCTACCGAGCCTATATTAGCAAAATATGTCAGAAGAAATCATGCATCAAGTCAGATTATAGGAGATAAGGATGCTCCAGTGATGACAAGGAACAAACTAAGACATAACACATGTCTAATATCCGAGTTTGAACCGAGGATAGTAAAAGAGGCATTAAGAAATGAAGATTGGGTGAATTGTATGATATAAGAGATTGAAAAAATCAAGAAAAATGAAACATGGACACTGCTCCCAAGAAAAAAAGAGAAAAATGTAATCGGTTCAAAATGGATTTTTAGAAATAAGCTAAATGAAAAAGGTGAGGTCATTCGGAATAAAGCAAGGCTAGTTTGCAAAGGTTATACTCAAGAAGAAGGAATAGACTATGGTGAGATTTTTGCACCTGTGGCAAGACTTGAGGGAGTGAGAACATTGTTGGCATATGCTTCTTACAAAAATTTCAAAGTATATCAAATGGATGTTAAATCTGCATTTTTGAATGGTATACTAGAAGAAGAAGTCTATATTGAGTAGCCTGAAGGATTTATTGAAGAGAAGAATAAAGATTAGGTATGTAAGTTGAACAAAGCTTTATATGGCCTAAAGCAAGCACCTAGAGCATGGTATGAAAGGTTGCACTCCTACTTAATAAAGATTGGATTTATGAGGACTAGTGAAAACAACATGTATATGAAGAATGATGAGGATAATGGAATACTAATTTCAATCATATTTGTTGATGATATTATTTTTTGTGGAAATGATTCTTTATGCAAGAACTTTGGAAATGAAATGTGCAAATAATTTGAGATGTCATTAATCGGTGAAATAAAGTATTTTATAGGTTTACAAATACTGCAAATGAAAAATGAGATTTTCATTACTCAATCCAAGTATATAAAGAAAATCTTGAAGAAATTTGGAATGGAGGATTCTAAACCTGTAAGTACTCCTATGACTACTAATTGTAAACTATCAAAGAATGATGAATCTGCATCTATTGATGAGACATTTTACCGATCTATGATTGGAAAGTTGCAATATGTAGTTCACAATAGGCCTGATATAGCACATGCAGTAGGTATAGCTGCAAGATTTTCTGCAGATCCCAAAGAAACCCATATGACAACAATCAAGAGAATTTTCAAATACTTGAGAGGCACTGAAGATTATGGTTTGTTGGTGTAAATAATTATTTATCATGGATATTATTACACTATACTTAAGTTTACTTAGGAAATGCATTTCATAATAGTTTGGGTATGAGACACTTGGGTATTTGTGCCACATTGGGATAGTGTGTGTAGGAGAATTTCCACCTTTTATGGTGTGATCTTGTTGTTACACTCCACATTCAGTGGGTGATCCACCTTATGTGGACTATTATATTATTTCTCCTACTTACCCACACCTATTTCCTACCTAGCCTTGTTTCTTATTGAGCCACATGTCATGTTTGTATGCTCACATATCCATATAGCCTTGCCTATATAAGCAGGCTTATATTCATTGTATGTAATGCTTAATGATTCAGTTGATCATATTTTTCATCTTGATAGAATATAGTTTATTTCTATCATCTATTTTGTTCTCTCTTATTTGTGCTTTCCATTACCTCTTGATCTTGGCAAAATCTCACTTGGTATCAGAGCCATTAGAGTGTCATTGGTTTGCCAATTGACAAAAATTTGATGCTATTTGGGGTTTGCATTTTGGAATTTTCTATTGCAGGTTATTATTGAAGCTTGATGGATCAAATATGAGGTTATCGTTGGATTGAGGAGGTCCAAGAAAGTTAGTTTTTCCTTTTGTTTCATCCAAATCAAACTTCAGAGGCCAAATCTAGAGGCATTTGAAGTTTGAAGCCATGACAAAAATTTTCCAGAAATTATAATTTTGCAGGCGATTTTCAAATAGCAATATCTCACTCATCCGGACTCATTTTTTCGAGCAATTTTTTTTGTTTTGGGGTAGAATTTCAGGATTTGTACAGTGGTGCATAATTTTTCTAATTTTTAGATACAAGGTTTTCATAAATCATGAAATCTCAATTTTTACAACTTTGGAGGCTTCATTTGGGCTCATATGGACTCCTTTTCAGGTGCCATTTTTTTTGAAAGTGCATATTTTTTCATCTACTTTCATAACCTACCATTTGTTTGTAGTAATTTTAAGTAGAAATTGTACTTTCATTATTTGGCCATTTTTGACATATTTGGTACTTGGATTTTGCTTGGATCTCAGTTTAGATCACTAGTAGTATTTGTTGAAGTCTCTTAGATCTCATTTTGAGAAGTTGTAAATTGAAATCAGAAGTCCACTTTGCCTTGTTTTGCAAGTGACCTATTGTACATGCACTACATATAAAGTGCCAAAATCATTATTTTGGGGGGTACTTTGATGGAGTGATTTTGGGGGGGTGTCTCTTGTGCTTTTTTCCTCTTGTGTTCCTTCCTTTTTGCTACTATGGGTTCTTCTAAGTTTCCTCTCTTAACTCCTCATAATTATGCTACTTGGAAAATTGATGCATGGAGTAAACTTATGGAAAAAGGACTAACTCATTATATTGATGGAACTATTGTTGCTCCTGCTGATCCTAAGGTTGATCCAGTTGGTCATTTGGATTGGCTCACTAAAAATATCATGGCAATTGGTACCTTAAGAAAGTATGTATCAAAGGATCTCATTTTTCATATTGAAAAATATACTCTAATCAAGGATGCTTGGCAAAAGTTTCAAGAATTATATGGTCAAGTTGATGAGATTAGGGGATATCAAATTGATAGTGATCTCACCATGTTAGATCCCAAGAACTTTGATACTATACAAGATTATGTCACTAAGGCAAATGAGTTGAGGGCACAACTCAAAGATTGTGGCATTGATACGAAGGATACTCAATTGATATTCAACTTGATAGGCAATCTTCCACAAGAATATGCAACATTTGTTTCTAGTTTCCAAACCCATAGGATGACAATGGGTTCAAGCTACACAATGCCTACATTTGATGCTTTCAATGAAATTTTGATGATGGAACAAACTAAGTTGATAAGAATGGGCATTCTTAAGGCTTCTAAGTCTCAAGCGTTAGTGGCAAATCAAGAGAACAAAGGAAATCAAGGAAAGGACAACTCAAACAAGAAGAAATGGAGATCAAATCCTAAGGACAAAGCATCGTCCTCTCCATAACAAGGAGATTCATCCTCTTCCAAGAGGGATAACTCACCAAAGAGGGAGAGACCTACTTGTGCCTATTGTAAAAAGGTTGGTCATGAGGAGCATCATTGTCATTCTAAGAAGATTGATGAGCTCACACATATCATCAAAAAGCATAACATTGATTTACCTAATGTCTACAAGAATGATGATTCATCAACTTCCACTTCCTCACATTCAAAAGGAAAAGGGAAAGAATTCATGGCTTCTACAAGTGGGAAGACTCACTCTTTTGGAACAAGAAAAGGAAAAGCTCTATGTGCTACTACTAGTCATGATTCAGAGAGATGGCTTCTAGATTCAGGGGCTTCTCATCATATGGCGTCTTTGTAGTCTATGTTCTCTACATTTGAGCCTTGCAACATGCTGCAGATTTTCATGGGCAATCATACATACATGGATGTGATTGGGAAAGGATATATTGACATTGGGGATAACTCCTTCAATGATGTGCTATGTGTACCCCACTTGACAAACAATCTCCTTTCTATCTATCAAATCACACATGACGCAACTAAGAGAGTTGTGGAGTTCACACTTGAGTTAGTTTTCATTAGAGACTTGGAGACTAGAGCTATCATTGCGACAAGGGTGGTTGATCATGCATCTCGATTATACTCCTTTTCAGATTTTGTTGATGATGATGATTTCACATTTGATGATTCTACACATGATGATCACACTTCTTGTGATGGTTCAGTTTTTGAGGAGAACTTTGGACACTTGAACATGGGGATTCTCACATGTGACCCTATTCTTGAGCCTTGTATTCCATCTCCTCATATTGATATCACATCACCTATTGCACCTGATGATGTGGATAGTGCGACAGTTTTGCCTTCATGTGATTCAGTGCAGTAGGATATTCATTGTCTTCCACCTTCAGATTCATGGGATGGTTACTTGACAGACATTACAGGTTTGTTTGTGGAATCCTACTTTGCAGATTTGGGAGACATTATTGATGACATTCATCTTCTCTTTGATGAAGATGATCCTTCTTCGATTGTTGGGAGGGCACACTCTGACCCTCTTGTTCATTCTCTACATGATCATTCTTTTGAGGTTGATATGATTGTGGATACTTATGTACAACAGTTGGAGGAGGTCTCTTTATTTTTTGAGGAGACATGTGAGTCTTTGGGTATTGTTCTACATTCATCTCCACTAGATCTTAGAGTGCCTTTTTCAGTAGTGTGGCACAGTTTACCACCTATGGAGGGGGTATCTTTCAGCATCAACATGGGGACACTTGAGCAGTTTTCAGAGATTCCTTTCATCATGAGTTTTCTTCATACATCTTCCCTTCATGATTGGGGAGACTTCATGGATACACCTTTGGTTTTGTTTCTTCCTAAGGGGAGGAATATTTTTCGACGTTCATGGAGTAGTTTCTTCATACATCGATCTTCTATCATTGGTGCAAATTCCACATTGAGGGGCGGCTTCCTAGCTTCTCTTCTTCTCTCATATGGGGGGGAATTTTTCCTCACATGGGGTTTTGTCCTTCACATACTTCTATGAGACTTCTTTGTATCTAGTTTTTCATCTCTCTTTTGGGGGAGGTTTTTTTCCCATTGGGTTTTTCTCTCTTTCCCCACTTTGTGAGAGATTTCATTGCATTGGTTTTCATGCATTTTCATTTGTACATGTGTACCTAACATGGCCTAGTAGCCAGGACCCATCTTGCATTGCTTAGTTGCATTGTAGACTTAAGTGCATTCCCCTAAGTTGCACTTAAGGGGGGGTGTTGGTGTAAATAATTATTCATCATGGATATTATTACACTATACTTAAGTTTACTTAGGAAATGCATTTCATAATAGTTTGGGTATGAGACACTTGGGTGTTTGTGCCACATTGGGATAGTGTGTGTAGGAGAATTTCCACCTTTTATAGTGTGATCTTGTTGTTACACTCCACATTCAGTGGGTGATCCACCTCATGTGGACTATTATATTATTTCTCCTACCTACCCACACCTATTTCCTACCTACCCTTGTTTCTTATTGAGCCACATGTCATATTTGTGTGTTCACATATCCATATAGCCTTGCCTATATAAGTAGGCTTATATTCATTGTATGTAATGCTTAATGATCTAGTTGATCATATTTTTCACCTTGATAGAATATAGTTTATTTCTATCATATATTTTGTTCTCTCTTATTTGTGCTTTCCATTGCCTCTTGATCTTGGAAAAATCTCATAGTTTACTATATAAAAAGAAGAATGATTTTGACTTAAAAGTCTATACTAATGCTGATTGGGTAGGAAATATTGATGATAGGAAAAGCACAAGTAGTGGAGCTTTATTTTTGTGAGAAATACTAGTGAGTTGACTTAGCAAGAAACAAGGATGCATTTCACAGTCAACAATTGAAGCTGAATATTCCACTGCAGCATTGAATTGTACCAATATAGCATGGATCAAACAACTGTTGGAAGGTATGAATGAGACAGTTACTGAACCACTAACTATATTTTGTGATAATACAAGTGCTATTAACATTTCAAAGAATCCGGTAATGCACTCTAAGAAAAAGCATATTTCTATAAAGTATCATTATCTAAGAGAAGAAGTTCAAGAAAAGAAAGTTGGCACAAAGGAACACATAGCAGACATCTTCACAAAGCCACTGCCAAGGGACACTTTTGAGTATCTCAGAAGTAAGTTAGGGGTCCTACCCCAATCTAATACTCACTGATAGAGTTCGGTGAAAGCATCAATTCTATGACTCTACAGAATACTATTTGTGAGTTGATGTTAATTTACACACTTTAGGAGGTCACCTAAAGTTGTGCAGGGAATAGTGAATGAAGACAAGATGCCCCAACTGAGACTAAGATGATACATTTGTATATGTTTTAACAAGCAAGGAAATTACTTCCTAGGAAAAGTAATCATGGATCACTTTTACTTTTGGCATTGTTGTCAAAGGGGGAGAAGAGTAATGACAGGGGGAGAAGATTATGAGAGAAGTTTATAGCTCAAGGATAATAGGAGAAGAATAACAGTAGTTCGAATCAATTGGAATAAATCAAGTTGGTACCGCCATCAATGTCAAACGGGGAGATTGTTGGCACTACATTAAGTTTGTTGGTATGCTGATATTGAGAAGGTTGTTGGAGATTGATGATATAATTGATAAATGATGATTACTGTATATGGTGAAAGTGGAAACAACAATGTTGAAAGACTAAACGAATTCAACCACAAAACCCTAGCCTAACAACAACAAAGATCCACCATAACATATGAAGATTACCTAAGACAATGCAAATCAAATGAAATCACAAAGATTATACCATCAAATGTCCAATAGGGTTTGAATCTCCATTCTTCCTATCTCCATTGATCTTGCTTGATATATTTGCTCTCAGATTTTATGTGCACAAGAGCTCAACAAAGAACAAAAATGTGGTTGTAAATAGGCTTGATTGCATATGCAAGTTCGAAAGCGTAGTTGGGGATGAATGCATAGTTGAGGGTTTGATAATGAAGGAAGCATCTCCTTATATAGAAGACACTATAAGAAATGGAGGGATAAGATTGAGAGGTGTAAAAGAGGTCGGCTATGATTAGAGGGTAGGTAGAGAAAATAATAAAATAATGAAAGGGGTAGGTAGTTTGAATTAAGAGATGAATGACATGTGTCATGGGTAGAAAAGGCTAATGAATTAATTAAATAAATAAAGATTCATTTAATTAATAGAAGAAGTGGGATCAAATTAAATAAATAAAATATTTATTTAATTTAGGAAAATGATAATTTAAATAAATAAATGTATTTATTTAAATGAGAAATAAGGCTAGAAGAGGATAAATGAATTAATTAAATAAATAAAGATTTATTTAATTAATAGAAGAATTAGGCTAAAGTAATTAAATAAATAAAGATATTTATTTAATTAGACATGACAATTTTAGGTGTCTACATTTTGCCCCTCTTTGAGACAATGCAGCTTGTCGCGTTATTTCAAAGAAGATAATATGAACTAATACAAAGTTGCCCCAAGATGGGAATGATATGCCCCCTCAAGAGATTGGATGAAAATGTCTGAAAATATTGTAGACAATCTTTCGATAAGAAAGAAAGGCTAGAATGGACTGACAAGATAGAATAGAGTGACAGAGTCACAGGATAAAGAAGACTGACTTGGGAAACGAGGGCTAGGGCTAGGGCAGTCTATAAGATAGACCACAAGGGGAAAACATCCTCATTGTCATCCACACATCCAAGAGATCAGAGTGCAGAGAGAGAATAGAGCAGCAACAGTCAGCAGTGATGGTATTGGTTCACAGATTCAATCGCGTTCGCCGATTTCAGAGGCCAGCAGAGGTAGGAGAGCCAGTAAGTACCACAAAACCTCCTTGTACTTTGTTGTAATAAATGCTATCATTAATGCATCTTAGGTAGCACAATAAATGCATTTTAGAATATGTCAAACAAGGTTGAAAAACACTTAGGTGCATCTGTGTTTGTGCCAGGCGTATCTGTGCAATATGTAAGCACGTTTATGTAATGAAAGCGCGTTTATGTCTTCTAGGCCAAATCAACAGTTCTGTAATGAACATACGTTGTCGATTGGATAAGCTGCTGAGAGAATACACTCAAGTAGGTCCTCTAGGGAAGACTAAAATAGCAAATAGGGCCAGGAATGACAATTATGTGATAGAACATACGTTGCTAATTAGGAAACTACTTAAGAGGATACACTCAAGCAGAGGCCCTAGGATAAGATAGATCAAGGCACTTTGTGATGAATAGGGAGTACCAAGACAAAGTACTTTGTGATGAATAGGGAGTACTAAAAAAAAAGAGCAGCACTTTGTGATGAACAGTGAGTGCAAATGTAAGCAACACTTTGTGATGAGCAGGGAGTGCAAAAACACGTAGTACTTTGTGATGAACAGGGAGTGCCACTATGACTAACATGATTGATTTGCTTGACTGCAAGAGTACCTACCTATGTTAGAGTCACAGGAGAGATTCCCATCGACTCATAGGTTACAACCAGAGCTGACATTTGAGGACAGAGCCACGATTGAGGTTATGGGTTTGCGATTCATTTTGTATGTGCCTGAGTTTCAGGCGAACATGGGGTTGCTGACTATGCTGGCTGAGAGATGGCACTCAGAGACTCATAGCTTTCATTTGTCGATGGGTGAGATGACAATCACCTTAGAGGATGTGTATAGGATACTGAGGATACCAATCGATGGGGAGTTGATTCCCTACAATCAAGGCAGAGATAGAGATGCCCTGAGATGAGTGTTTCAGGATCCCAGACTAGAGATGAGGGTTGGACATGTGGCATGGGATACCATGATATAGATAGGATTAGTACTACCATCAGTACTGGCAGGATTGATTAGTGGGTTCCTCTGTCTGGATAGGGCGATGCGAGGGGTGGTTGTAGAGGATATAGGGGCCAAGAGAGATGATCTTGTGGTGGGTCCTTCTAGGGCTTAGACTCCGTTGAGGCCAGGCAGCTCTGAGGGAGGGAGTTCATCATAGCCTTAGAGGGCTCCCTATGTATCAGTTTTGTACCATTTTGTATGATGACACATTTGAGTGATTGTAGCCATATGATTTTGACATCATTGTATCATGACACTTATGATTATATATATATATATATATGAGATTCATCCTTGCAGTAGCTATATGCATGCGTACCTATGTGATGAGATGTTTCATGATGTATGTTTCTATGTGATGCTTATGTTATGGATGCAAATATGTACATAATGAAATGCAATATTTTTGTTCTTTTATGTTTTATATGTTATGCCAATGCAAATGTGAATGTATGAAATGCAAATGAATATGATAATGCAAATGTAAAATGTGCTAATATGTGTTGTGTGCAGGATGTGATGTAATTGTAATATTTATATATATGTATGAAATGCTAACATGTGATAATGCAGGTGCAACTACATGAAATGCAAATATTTTTGGTGTGTCATTATACTCTGTCATGTGATAGCGGGATACATGGACTCAAGAAGGATGATGGCATTCAATCAAGAAAGGGCGATGAAAGATAGAAGATATGAAAGTGAAAAGAGCTTCTTGTGCGTTATCATCATTGAGCTTTATTATGGCAAGTAGGTTATGACAATCAAGGCAAATGTTCAACCCAGAAAGTCATTGCACCCATTTGCATGGAGATAAGACAGTTGCAAACAAGGAATGCCCCAGTTCATACTAGACTCTCAGTGTCCTCATATCCTTGGACAAGTCATAGCGTTACTAAGAGACAATCCACAAATAGCAAAAGAAAAATAGGTGACGATAACCCATCCTTGCCTTTCTAGTCAAAGACATCTTGGAGATAAAATCTCTAGTCAGAGACATCCCAGAAAAGCTAAAAGACATGTCACCAGAAAATTAAAATCAAAAGAAAACCAAGACTCGACACCAACATCCACTGTAGTCCTCAAGTTTAGTGTCTCTTGTCACTTGTATAAGTCTTATTTGATTGTGGTCACAATGTTTACTTTCACAAAAAGGATAGATAGAACTAAACCATAATGTTGTCTGAGTCTATTGAAAGATTTTATTTGTTGAAGCCCATTGTTGTTGCTGTGTCTCATCTGAAACTGACTGAATCCATGAAACAGATACTTTATTGTGGAGAAGATAGAACTTTATTGTGGATTGTGTGTGGATAGACTGAAGAAAAGTGGAAGAAACTGTACTCCTCAAAACATGTGATGCTCTCAGTTCCACACCCATCAGTAGATGTAGGATTAGCCTTAGCCACAGATAGGAGCTGATTTATAATGGATGGAAAGGGATGACAAGGAATGTTTATTATGAATGGCAAACCAATCTTGGGTAGATCAATAACAAGCCATGATGGGGATGGATATGTTTATTATGAATGGATAGGCTGTGAGTGTGTGCAAAGTGAAGGATGAAATGGAATTCTGAAGGAGGGAGGAGCAATGTCTCTACACATGGCGTCGGTGACTCGGTTTTCACCATGGTACTTGCCTAAGGCACCATCGAAGTGGTTTTCACCATTGGACGAAATGTTTTTCTTTACTTTTTTAATTTTTTTTTATTTTTTTGTGTCACAAGGAGCCTGTTTGCCAGGTTTTCACCAAGTAACGATTTTTTTTTGTATTTTTAATTTTTTTTTTTTGAATTAGGATACTCTAAAGAGCTATGTGTGAAACCTGTGAAGGTGCATGTTGTTGATAGGATCCTCCAAAAGTTCACCCTTTGTGGTTGAGAGCTGATATGCACCAGATCCATATGCTACTATGATGATATAAGGACCAATCCAATTTGGTTCAAACTTGCCCTTCTCTCTGTCTTGCTGATTTTTAGGATTTTCTTTGAGAACTAAGTCACCCACCTCAAATGTACGAGGCTTAACCTTATGATTGTAGCTGCATTGTTCCTTGACTAAATGATGTGTGGCTCGAGTGACTATCTTCCTTGATAAAGGAACTGAGATAGAATTACTAATGTGTGGACTACATTTGCCCATATACGTGTCACCTAAAGAAGTTTGGGCATCCCTGATAACAAAGTCCCTTGAGGAAGCTCCATTAAAGGTCCATGATGTATCACTAGAAGGGAATAGATGTATGGAACAAGTGGATGAGTGATGAAGGCTTATGATTGCGAAAAGAAGTGAAAGTATCATGACATGATGGAGACTTAGAATCAACAAGTATGTTTTTTGACTTGAAATTTTAGAACTTTTGCCCCCAGTTATTTTGATATTAGGGGAGATCAACTCTTGTTCTTGTTCTTGTTCGTTCATAGGATTTTTATCCTTGACTTTGATTTTTGTAGAGTCCAATAGCTTTTGATTTTGATTTGGGTTGAAGGACTTTTCTTTATTTTTGACTTTTAGTTTTTTCTTTTCAAAGCTTGATTTTTGATCCCCAATTAGTAAGGGCTTTTTTAATTCTTGTTGATCCAAGTTTGGAAGTGGAGTGGAAATGGAATGAGTGGATGATATGGTAAATCTATGTGAGTTATCAAGAGGGCTGGCAATACACTCAATAGATTCTTCGTTGGAACCACTCTTAGGATTATTGATATCAAGAGTTGCTTGCACCACTGGATGAGATTTGCGTTCAAACTTAGTAGGCACAACACTAGGTGGTTCACACCCAATTCCTTGGTATTGGAAGTTGCTTGTAGACTATTCCCATTGACTGAATACCTTAGGAGATAGTGGGAGTTGATCAACATGAAAGATATACTCACCACATCCCACATCTTTAAACTTGAACTTTTCTTTGATCTCTGCTTGTTTTGATGTAGAAGCTTTCAAGGATTCTGGATCCACATATGTTGATGAAGGAATAGCCTCTCGATTGGCTGGAATTGTTATTTTTGATCTAGGTCGCAAATTGTTGCAATATATGAATGGATTTGGGTCAGCTTTGATAGTCACTTCAACTCCATTGTGTGGAAACTTGATACATCGATGATATGTAGATGGTACTGCATTCATCTCATGAATCCATGGATGTCCTAGCAATATATTATATGTTAGATCTAGATCCAAGACTTGGCAAACCACATCTTTTGTAACTAGCCCAACTCTGAGAGGTAAGGTGACTATGCCTTTGGATGAACGCTCTTCATCGTCATATGCCTTGATGGTAATTTTGTTTGTAGAATTCACAGCTTTATCTAAATATCCCAATTGTTTAATAGTGCTCAATGTACAAATGTTTAGACCTGCTCCTCCATCTATCAGGACTCATTTTATTTGATATTTGTGTATGAAGGCTTCAATGTGTAAAGGTGCATTATGTGGCTGACTTACAGAGGTGTCATTGGCTTCTTTGAATGTAAGGGAGTGTGGAATGGAAAGGTATCCCACCATGGCTTGAAACTGGTCCACGTTCAGATCAGTAGGGACAGAAGTGTCTCTCAAAATTTTGTCAAGAATGGCTTTATGTGCGGGGGATATGCATACGAGCTCAAGGATGGAGATGAGCGTGGGTGTCTTCCCTAACTATTCTACAAGGTCATACTCAACTTTGGTTGATGAAGAAGCGGTGTTTTTAGCTGGAGCACCTTGCAAAGTGAATTTACCTTGATGAGTTGTAACATTACATTCGGAGGTAGGTTTAGAAGAAGATCTGACGCCTTTTAGGACAATCTTGGGTCTTTGGGTAGAAGTCTCAGGCATTTTGTCCTTGATGATAATGGTAGAGACATAATTGTCCATCGAAATGTGATTGACAGTTGAATCATAGTTATAAGATGCTTTGGTATAGTTGGTTTGGTCATCTATGGCTTTAGCTTTTCCCTTGTCATGTTTTGGGAATGGTTCCTTAAACATCTCATGTTCTTGATTGGATGAGTGTCCTTCAATCTCAATGTCACCTCTATCAATAAGATCTTGTATGATGTTCTTCAGTCGGTGACAATTTCCTATTTTATGTCCCTTGATTTTATGAAATTCACAATATTCATCATCATTCCACCAATTTGGTTTGACCTTTGGCTCATATGGAGGCAAATCTGGAATTGTTATGATTTTGTTTGCCACTAGCTTTTTCAAAACTGATTCAAGTGGTTCTCCCAATGGGGTGTACTTCCTTCATGATTTGGAAGTTGTTTGAGTATTCACTTGATTGTTTGCAGAGGTTGATCTAGAAAAAACAATTTTGGGTCACATTGTATTGGCATCAACAACACCATCATTGACTGTGTTCTTGTTTTTATTCCAAAATCTTGGCTTATCTTTTCCTTTAAAGTCATCTTTGTTTTCTTTGAGTATCTTAATGACTCCTTGTTCAATTAGGACCTTCTCTGTTGCTAAGCCTTTTTCAATGACATCTTTGAAGGTGGACAAACAAGCTTTTCTTAGGTCATAACCAATGTTTTTGTTAACATTCTGTGTGAACATCTCTACCATTTGTTTTTGTGGAATTTCACAAGAGCATCTACTGGCTAGATTTCTCCATCTTTGTAAAAATGATGAAAAAGATTCTCCATCCTTTTGCTTGGTGTTGCATAAGGTAGTGACTGATATGTCTGTCTCTATGTTGTATGATAAATGTTGGATAAATGTTTCTGCTAAGTCACCCCATGACTTAATTCCAGGTGGAAGTTGGGAGAACCATTCCATAGCTTGATCGCCTAAGCTCTATGGGAATAATCTCATCAAATATGTTTCTTCTACTGCTACTTCGATGCAGGCTGTGAAAAATTATCTTATATGTGCCTTAGGATCCCCTTTTCCTCTATACTTATCGAACTTAGGTGTCACAAAGTGTGTAGGAAATGGAGGCATTGGAATGCTTTTGTCAAATGGATAGGGACATATGTCCCTCATTGTGTATGTTGGCTTCGGTATATTTATGTCCTCCATTTTCTTTTGTAAGTCCTTGATTTGTTATTCCAAATTGGTCTTAGGTGGAGACCGACTTCTTGGACCATAACCCATGCTTGAGGCATCGATTGGAGGAGGAGCATGTTGCATATATGGATGATATTGATCATATACATGTTCATATGGAGGAGGTCTATAATGATGCTACATATATGGACCACTTGGTATAGAGTCATGGTGAGGAATGAAATATCTGCTTTGTCCATGTATACCATACTCTATAGGAATGTCATGAGTTTGTTCTAGTGTGTTGCCCCCAAATTTGACATGGGGTTTCCTTGTGTCCAAATTTTGAACATGCCTTTGAATATCCAATTGCTTTGGTGGTTGATCCTTAGCATTGGTATGTGATTGAGTATATTTTTCTGCATAAGACTTCCATAATGGTTTGCAAAGGTGAGTATCATATGCTTGACCATGTGTGTATTGGACCTCTAGTTTTTGAAACAAAGATGATGGTGATTCAGGCACAAGATGTGGTCCTCTATTGCCTCCACTATTAGGCCTCCTTTGATCCATGTTGAGGTGAGGTTTTTGCAAAGGTCAATTTTCCATTATTTGAGACATGTCAAAATCATGAGGAATCTTGGCTCCACTTTGTGCCATCACTTGTAAGAAGTATTGTCTATCTCTCCTCATTATTTCTTCAACCAATCAATTGAAACGAGGATCCATAATGGAGTCTTCCACTTCTACTGAATGTACTGAAATGTTGTCCATATTGTCATTGTTTGTATCATTGTTGTTTGTAGTGTCCATTTGCTCAACATTTGGAATGTTTCTATAGGCATCCATGTCAGGTAATGTAGTATGATCATAATTGAAAAAGACATCATTGTCATACTCATAGGCACTCATGTTTGTGGACTCTTGAGCCTCTTTAGCTTCTCTCCTAGATTTTTGGGAACGAGTTTCAACCATGAACTAGGTATTGACCAAGATGTGTGAGACTAGATGAAAATGGAAAGAGTATGGAAGACCAAGAGTTTGGATGGAATGTAAATGAATCTGAGGTGTACTTGCAATGTCCAAAGTGTAAGACTAAGTATGTATGTAGTAGAGTAGGTGTGGCTTCCAAAGAGATGATAGTTTCTCTTGATGAGGTAAGTTGACCTTGAGTCTAAGTAAGACCAAATGAGACCCAAAGGTGATAGACCTTGATGAGGGACCACTTAGAAAAATGTTGTTGTATGTAATGTGCTGACAAAGTATGATGAGGACAAGCAAGTGACCTTTTGACTCAAATTTAGACAAATGTGAATGTAATGTAAGGTGTAAAGCAATGATGGACTTTGTGAGACCCAAAGATAGGTTGAATGCTAGATGAAAACCTAAAGAGATAGCTTAGGAAGCTCAAGAATTCTGAAACTGATTGCTCTTGTTTGTTGGACTGTAAAATTTTCCAATTTGTGAAGTTGTTTTGTTGTGACCCAATCTGAAATTTTGACTGTATTTCCATGACAAGAGGACACAATGTTGATGAAGACTCAATGTTTGCAAGTGTTTAGACTCAAAATGACTCAAATAAAAATGTGTTGTTTGATGTAAAATTGTTTTGCATACACTTGAAGACACAAAAGACACAATGTTTTGCTATTTGGTCTTGACTATTTGATTGTTCAAAATAAAAAAAGCACAATTCTTATGGTTGGCTAGGACAATAGTTGTTGATCCCACATGGAGTTTCCCCCAAGGCTACACTATTCAGAGTGGATACTTAGATGCTTGACCCCACTGGCTTCACCCTCAACACTCACTTCTTAGGGCAGCCAAGCATCAATCCCCACGAAAACTCTCTGTGGCGAACTTTGTATCTCTACTAAGAACCGTATGTGTGTGGGCCGCTACCAGAGGTCCGACCTCTTGCCCTAACAACTAGAAGGATTTTGGCTTCTAAAACAAAAAGGTGCTAGTAAGGGCATCCACTCGTGTGGCCATACATGCAACACTTTCAACTCTATAAATACAGAAGGCTCCTAGCCAGTAGGGGTTATGCCATACAAATGATCAAATAAATTTGATCAAACAGGTTTATGGGGAGACATAGTGTCGGTATGAACTAATCAGCACACGTTATCCATAGTTTTCACCATGAATACAGTTGTTTATAGTGGTTCGGAAGAGGTGGGTTTTCCTCGCTACCACTTGGGTCGTTCTCTCCTCACTAGTAGTCCTAATGACCACATGGGGAGACATGCCCTCTAAAGATGAAACAAAAAGAGCCTATTGCCCAAGACACAAAAGACACTGGTTCAATTTTAGTGCACTAATTGAAGTGTTTGATAATATATAAAAACAAGGCACACAATAAAGATCAAAATAAAATCCTTGTCAAGGTCTTGCAACAAAGATTTGTTAGTAGTTTGGATTGTTTCAAATGATCACCCCTTCCTGCAAGCACACAAGTTAGGTAAATTTTAGATCCAAAAGACTTTGTGAAATAGGGGGCTTCAACAATGCGTTTTGTTGACCAATTTCAAGAGATTTCCAGAAATGTAAGAAAATCCAAAAAATTTGCTAATTTGCTCCAAAAAATAATTTTTTATGAAAAATAATAAAAAATTCATATAAAATGCAAAATCCATTCAAAAAATCTAAAATTTTTACTGGAGAGTTTTGATGGTCTTCCAAACCTACATAAAAAAATTCTGCAACAAATCCAAGCAGTTTGTGAGATATGCGTAAAATAATGCAAAACCCTAATTTTCAAAGATCTGATTTTTGAGGAATTATTTTGCATCAAATTTAAAATCACAAAGAATAGATCCTATGTATAATTCTAAGAGATTTCCAAAAATGTAAGAAAATCCAAACAATTCGCTAATTTGCTCTCAAAACTAATTTTTTATGAAAAATCATAAAAAATTCATATAAAATGAAACCTTCATCCAAAAACTCTGAAATTTTTACTGAACACCTCTGATAATTTTGTTGACCTATTAAAAAAATTTGATGCCAAAATTCAAAGTCATTTGTGAGATCTAATCAAAATAAGCAAAAACCCTAATTTTTTAAGATCCAATTTTTAGGGAAATATTTTGCATCAAAATTAAAATCACAAAGAATAGATCATGTGTATAAATCAAAGATCTTTTAAAAAATATAAGAAAATCTAAAAAATTTGCTAATTTGCTCTCAAAATTAATTTTTTATGAAAAATCATAACAAAATCATGGAAAATGCAAATGTGCTCCACAAAATCTGAATTTTGGATTGAGAGCTATTAATACTTTCCTCAACTTGCAAACAAAATTTGGTGCAAAAACTCTCAGTCGTTTGGGAGATCAGATCAAATCTCTCCAAGATCTTGATTTTGTGTCCAAAACCCTAGCTGCACAAGGTTATTCTCCAAATTGTTTTACAAAACAGCAATATAGGGTTAGAAAAACCTACAAAAAACACATATCTAACAAAATTCCATGTCCCATGGGGCGTGCCAAAATGTATATGGTAAAAATGGATAACAACAATGTTGAAAGACTAAATGAATTCAACCACAAAACCCTAGCCTAACAACAACAAAGATCCACCATAATATATGAAGATTACCTAAGACAATGCAAATCAAATGAAATTACAAAGATTATACCATCACATGTCCAATAGGGTTTGAATCTCCATTCTTCCTATCTCCATTGATCTTACTTGATATATTTGTTCTTAGCTTTTATGTGCACAAGAGCTTAACAAAGAATGGAAATGTGGTTGCAAGTAGGCTTGTTTGCATATGCAAGTTCAAAAGCATAGTCGGGGCTGAATGCATAGTTGAGGTTTGATAATGAAGGAAGCATCTCCTTATATAGAAGACACTATAAGAAATGGAGAGATAAAATTGAGAGGTGTAAAAGAGGTTGGCTATGATTAGAGAGTAGGTAGAGAAAATAATAAAATAATGAAAGGGGTGGATAGTGTATGAATTAAGAGATGAATGACATGTGTCATGGGTAGAAAAGGCTAATGAATTAATTAAATAAATAAAGATTCATTTAATTAATAGAAGAAGTGGGATCAAATTAAATAAATAAAATATTTATTTAATTTAGGAAAATGATAATTTAAATAAATAAATGTATTTATTTAAATGAGAAATAAGGCTAGAAGAGGATAAATGAATTAATTAAATAAATAAAGATTTATTTAATTAATAGAAGAATTAGGCTAAAGTAATTAAATAAATAAAGATATTTATTTAATTAAACATGACAATTTTAGGTGTCTACATTTTGCCCCTCTTTGAGACAATGCAACTTGTCGCGTTATTTCAAAGAAGATAATATGAACTAATACAAAGTTGCCCCAAGATGGGAATGATATGCCCCCTCAAGAGATTGGAGGAAAATGTCTGAAAAGATTGCAGACAATCTCTCGATAAGAAAGAAAGGCTAGAATGGACTGACAAGATAGAATAGAGTGACAAAGTCACATGATAAAGAAGACTAACTCGGGAAATGAGGGCTAGGGTTAGGGCAGTCTATAAGATAGACCACAAGGGGAAAACATCCTCATTGTCATCCACACATCCAAGAGATTAGAGTGCAGAGAGAGAATAGAGAAGAGATCAGAGTGCAGAAAGAGAATAAGATCTTTCTCTTTAGGTTGTTAAACCCTTTTCCAAGATTGAAGCTTTGATACCAATTGTTAGGTCCAACAATGAAAGCTAATGTACTAAGAGGGGAGGGGTGAATCAGTACTTCAAAACACTCCTTTAAAAACAATCTTATTGATAAACATAAACTATATATAGTTGATCTCATAATATTTGAAGCCAGAACATAATTATAGAAATTACATCCATACACATTTCACTCCATAACACAAATATTTTGGTTACGCAGAAACTCTTTGTTAGAGAGAAAAACTGTGGCGGGGATGGCACCCACAACTTCACTACTGCAATAATAAAGGTTGCTTGGTTAGAGCTGCATGTTTAGCTATTTCTGATAGCTTACCCTGTTAGGAGTATCAAGATCTTTAGATCTACCTTGCTAAAGGATTTTACAACACTTATACAAAATGTTGCACCTGGTTAAAGGCTTTACAATTTATAGACTTTGTTAGAGTCTTTTACCCTGTTAAAGGTTTCTATTACAACTCAAATGATTCAATAAAATCTTTATAAATATCTGCAACTTTACATCTGAAATGTTATAGCAGATTCTATGTGCTCAATATGAAATTACCTTACTCATAGCATACCTCGGTAATTGATAAATCAACTTGGTAAACCCTTCTATTTACTCTGTCTCTTAAACTATTGTCTGAAGACTTTCTCGGTGACCTCTGAATATCTCTGTCATTCGTAGTAGTCACAACTCAATGTGTCCTCTTATGTTTTTCTTTTTAACTCTTCTATCACACATGTCTCACATTTTGATTCTCAAATCACTTTGTATAAATAGATCTCTAGGACGGTGATCTGTTCATGCTTCAATCTTACAAATAAGATTCATCGAATGAATAAACATAGAAATTATTTCATTGGATAAACTTCCTCAAAATCATACAAAATCTTGAAGTGCAATTTCCTATGTGATAACGGTTCCTTGTTCCTCGATTCTTGTAACACGTTTCCACATATGTGTCCAGGTTCATTGAATCTGGTAACACGTTTCTACTCGGTATACCTTCTTTGTTGCTCAGTAGACATAGAACGTTACTCGGTAGACAGCTCGGTGTATACTTAACTCTGTGACTCCTTTCTTTTGTAACCGACTGCTTTAGTGCTTATCGATTGAATATTTTGTTAGTATTAACCGACTAGAGTATATAGGATGAATTTGGACAAAAAACTAATGACAACTTAGTAAATAATAAAAATATCCCATTTTGACATTAGTTTGGTATGTTTGACAAAACTTCTTTCAAAGTCATAACTCAAAATCTATATACTTACAAAATTTGACTAAAATGATAGTATATACAATTGTCAAAATAGTAACATAATCAAATATATACTCCCCTTATCAATATACTATACATAACTTAATTTGCATGCTCCTGTGATCAATGCTTGGTGTTCACTACTCTGTGTCATATGCACCCCCTATCAAATTTAACTATACATTCGGATACTCTATTCTGTTCTGCTTGGTACACTCCCTCTTATACTCGGTACACTCCCCCTTTTGACAAACATCAAAACTAGTTACCATTAGGTGGAGGCAACTGGTCAAAAATAGATTTATACTTTGTACTAGCGTCGATGAGAGCGGTGGAGAGTGCATCCTTGACACTGTCCGTTAGGGAATTCTGAGCTGCAATATCAACTAACAGTGAAATCAAACCATCTAAAGTGCTTCCCTATGGTTGAGTAGATAAGTGGGTAGCTCGGTTGATCTGCTCTTGGACTGATGATAAGTTGGGAATAAATAAGGTCTGAAGAGTCATGATATCCATCCTTATTTCGTGCTCTTCATTTTGAAGTTCTAACTATTGAACCATAAGAGTTTGCAGCTTGGTATAGAAATTCAAAACAAAATTTGGCTTGGTGGTCAATTTATTAGAGAGATCAATAATCTCTTGTTCAATGACTTCGGTCTTATGCTTGATACCCTTAATAAATAATGAAAATGTACAGAGCTTCTAAAATAAATAAAGAAAGTGTTTGAGTTGAGGGGACAACTCAGCAATGAATCCAACAAGCTTGACTTTACCTATAGCAATTGCTTTCTGCACTTCTTCAATCATTTTGGTAGTTATCTCTTTGTCCTTCAACTTGCTAAGGTATTTTGATGCGTCTACTCTTGATGCTTCTAATTTAGTGAGTAGCTCATCTAGTTGCATATGGATGGCAGCATCTTTATTCACGGTAGCTTCAAGTAGCATGTCTGTCAATAATGCTTTAACCTTCTAAAGTACTTGGTTCTTCTTCTGAATAGCCATTTGTCTTTCTTGTTCTACTTTGGCTTTACATAGTTCTTCGAAATCAATAAGTGCTTGCCCTTTCAGTTTTGAAATGTCAACATTTGGCAACATAATGGGTTTTGACAGATCTACCTTGAAACTATGCTTCTTCACTTTATTTTCTTTGGATGATGAGGCTTTCACCGGTTGAATGAGTATAATGGCTTTGGAGTCTTGTTCACCCTCGGTAGGTTGCTTGGTAGAGGCAAAACTTTTGTCGGTTCCCTTAGCCTCTGATGTGTCCTTCAATGATTCCTTGCTTGGGGTCTCAGTGGCAATAGTTTCAGTGCATGCAGGTGCTTTAGAAGTCTATTCCCTAGTGGCCTGAGAAGTAGATTCTCCTTTTGTAGACTGTTGACCCTCTTTGCCTTGATCAATGTCCCGAGGTTTCTTAGTTGAAACTTGCTGAGTTATTGGAGGATAGGACTTGACTTGTTCCAAAACTGATTCGCTTGATACCAGTTTGGCATAGGCATTTCCTTCTATCATTTCTTGTTCCTGTGCCTCAGTGTCCATGACATCCTCATCTTGTTGAATAGTTGAAGTAGGATCTTGCTCGGTAATGTCAACTATTTCTACTTCACCTTGACTTTCTTTAGTCTGAATTCTGAAGATTTCTTGCCATTTTTCTTTGGTTTCCTTTTCGACTTCAAGATAAAGTCCATTCACCATTTTCAAGGCTCTATGCTTCACTTGAAAATTTGTCTGGTAGTTTTTCAAATGATTTCTAATATCATCTATTGACATGTCTGGAAAGAGATGTACTAAAACTCTTTCTCTTATCTGTTTCTTCGAGTCCATAGCATATTTCCATCTGTTGTCAATGTGAGAGTATAATGCATTTGGAAGAAAGTTACTTACTTCCAATGGAACTACTCAAAATTTGAGAAGTGTACATACAACTGACTCTTCTATTTGTCTCTTTTCTTCTTCTGTCTGGGAGTCATATTTAACATACCTGAATGACCCGAATCCTCCATATTGTTTCAATTTGGCACAAAATTTGTCAACACTGTGTACATCTTCCTTTGTGCTTTTAACAATCTGAAATTTATTTTTGTCTTCAGATTCTGTGTCACTTGACTCCTTATTCAAAATGAGTCTCCTGGTCGACTTTCTATAAGTCTTTATAACTTTAGGCAATTCAACATTTTTCTGCCTCTTACCGAGTGACACTGCAGATGATCTAGTGTTAGGTCGCTTAACTGGTGGAGTTGGTGATACCTTAGGTGTATCTTGTTTCTTCCTTTTCAATATTTTTCCCTTTCGCAACTCGATGCTCAGAGTGATGGCAACTTCTTGAGCCTTAGATTCTTCCTCAATTGTAAGTTGATCACTCTTGATAGGAGTGGAGGTAGAACCTTCTCCAAATTTCTCAGTTAGCACTTTGATCATTTTAGTGGCTTTTCTTGTAGCCTTCAGTACTACTATGCTTATTTTTACTTTTTCTTTGACCTCTTCATAGGTACCATACCTAATCTCGGTAGAATGCCTTGGAAGTGTCAAAAAGGCATCTATATGTTATTGAGAAATATCAAGATCCATCTCATAACCCATGGACGGTAGAGATTGAGTTCTAGGATCTACTCCATTGACATAACAGTAGTTGGTGTCCACTTCAAAACATATAGTATCCTTATATTTTTCCACTAATTGAGGTGGGATTTTGTACCTGTTATGCATCTTTTCTTGAAATTTGCTGAAGTAATCATCCATTATCTCATTGAAATTATCACCTAACTGATTGATAAAGTCATTTATTTGATGGGTGATTGGTCGGTGTAACTCCCAAACTATGTTACTGACTGATGGGAAGAATTTCTGAAAATAGAAAAACATGCACACTAAGAGTGACCCAAAATTTAGTGCGTTTGTCGAGTTATTCTTCTTAGGTTTCCTTACAGTGTTTAGATTTTCAAATAGGTTTTCAACAACACTTCACATAGATCAATCTTCATACCCTTTTTCACAATCTTGCAGGCCAAATCTACAGCTCCACATGGTACACTATTTTCTCTTGCCTATTGAAAGAAACAATAACTGATGACTCTAATTGCAAACTTTAGCTTGGCATCTATAACATTATTCAATTTAAGACCTCTACAATCAGAATCAACTCCGGTTAAAGTTATCAATTCCTTCTGTGAAATCATTTTCTATGCTTGGGCATGGTCATATATAGGGTATCTAGTTATTATGTGAATGATATCCTTGGTGATTTTGAATGGTTGCTCCTCTAACCACATAAAGTCATCATGAACTCTTCTCAAAACAAATTTAACCCATTGGGGTTTGAAAACTCAAGGGTAGGTTAGGGCTTTAGTCAATCCCTTGACCTTGATATGCTCATACTTGCTATCTAGGATTCCATCGGTGCATAACTCATCATACATGTCCTTGATCTCAGTATGACCTAGCTCTTCAACATGACACTTAGTATAGAATCTGACATCTTCAACTAATAGAACCCTATCCAGAATAAGAGAAAATGCAGTTTTCTCATCAGGTTCATATGCAACTTTGGGAGGTAACAAATACTTTAGTGAGGGCTTCTCAATAGTCTCAACTACAACATGTTTCTGCAACTTAGGAGCCATTTCAAACTTGGATTTCTACTAATGAAAGAGCTTAGGGTTTTAACTAACCAAAAAAATGCTTTCGACTTAGTAAATATAATGCAGATGTTCACAACTGATATTGACCGGTTAACTGGCTTGAAAATGCGTTTGAGATTGCTATATAAATACCTTGAAATTCGCTTGGGAGATGTTTGATCGCCTTTGAATCGCTTAGCTCTGCTCTTTGATAACTGGTAAGTGTAAAATGACCGCACGAAGAACTTTAAGTACACATTTTACCTTATCAGGCTTTGTGCAGTTAGGTAAGAAAACATTAAATGCACTCGGTTCCACTAAACCGATTAACTTCCTTTTATACTTTTACCGACTAGACAGGCTTCTTGCACTTACCAACTTCTCTGGTACTCCAAAAGACTAGATAGAATTTCAAACTTGCTAATGCATCTTAGCTATGCAGATTTTGAAATTAAGTACATGATAAAATAGGAACTGTTAAGATCTAACCTTGAGAGAATGCAGTCCCTTCATACCTTTATTGATTAATTCAAAGTAGATGCACCTAACTCAGTAGGTAAGGTGCTTCCTTCATTTTTTGACTCAATTTCCTTCTTTTTCTAGATTTTTTGTAATTTGATTTTTATCTCTTCAATATCTCCTCTGGGTTGATCTCTACAATCTTTAGCTAAGTGTCCAACTTTATGACAATGAAAGCATGCCATTCTAGGATTTCTCCATGATCTTTGGTTGTTCATTACAAACCTTATCATATAGTTTGCACTTATATGTCCATACCTTCCACAGCATTCACACCATATTCTTGTATTGCAATCCCATGGTACTGCAGTATACTGTCGGTTAAGATCTGTGTGAGTTCGGTAGCTTCTAGTATTTTCTCGGCGTGAAGACCTCATATATTTTTTTGCTTAAACCAACACTTCTCAGTACTGTGTCCATATCTATTGCATTTTTTGCAAAACCCCTTGAATTTTTCCTTCTAAAAATTGCTAGAAAACTTTGCCCTACATTATTTAGATGTGTGACCATACTTATTGCAATTGTAGCAATAACCATCAGACCTAGTGACATTCGGTTGCTTACCTTTTCTGATTTGGCACATGTTGGCAGTATGTCCTTGTTTTCCACAGTAGTTGTAGATAGGCTTTTTTCCTTGGATGTTCTCCTTGTTTCCAGCTTGCTTTGATGATTCCCCTCTCTCGGTGGTGTTGATCCCTTTCTCAGTAGAGTTTTTTTCTTTGTAACTGATTCCTGCATCTTTGTTGGGTCTTCTTATATTTAGTTGCTCATCCAACATCCTTGATGCTTCATAACATTTCTTTAGTGTTTCTTTTGATTTCTTCTCTGCTTCAAGTTCATTGGTCAATCTTGATAATTCAAGTTTCAATGCTTGATTCTCATTTTCTTTTAGATTTGCTTCATGATGTGCATAACCCAATTGATTAGAAAGATTATATTGAATTCCAGTCATTCTTTTTCAGACACCAATGCTTCTAGCTATTGTTTTTCCCTTTCCATGTCTCTTATGTTATCCTCAACTATTCTTAATGCATCAAGATTTTCAGTCATCTGTGTGCTGAAATGCTCATGCTCTCTTTTCATTTCTTTCAGCTGTTCAGTCAGTGCTTTGTTCTTTTCTTTTAGTTCTCCAATCATTTCTTCAGTCTCTTCTGATATACTGTTCTCAGATGATGTCTCAATTTGTTCCACCAACTCATGTGAGTCCTGTAAATCATCAGACAACCTTCTTCTGGCTTTTAGTGATCTTTGCATTTGTCTTTGCATATCTACAATCAATTGATTAGAATGATCCAATTCTTCTTGAAGATTCAGAATTCTCCAAGACTGTTTATAGCCTTCCATTGATAAGATATTTCTCTTTAGGCTGTTAAACCCTTTTCCAAGATTGAAGCTCTGATACCAATTGTTATGTCCAACAATGAAAGCTAATGTATTGAGAGGAGAGGGGTGAATCAGTACTTCAAAACACTCCTTTAAAAACAATCTTACTGATAAACATAAACTGTATATAGTTGATCTCATAGTATATGAAGACAAAACATAATTATAGAAATTACATCCATACACATTTCACTCCATAAAACAAATATTTTGGTTACGCAGAAACTCTTTGTTAGAGAGAAAAACTACGGTGGGGATGGCACCCACAACTTCACTACTGCAATAATAAAGGTTGCTCGGTTAGAGATGCATGTTTAGCTATTTCTGATAGCTTACCCTGTTAGGAGTATCAAGATCTTTAGATCTACCTTGCTAAAGGATTTTACAACACTTATACAAAATGTTGCACCTGGTTAAAGGCTTTACAATTTATAGACTTTGTTAGAGTCTTTTACCCTATTAAATATTTCTATTACAACTCAAATATCTAAAACTTTACATCTGAAATGTTATAGAAGATTCTATGTGCTCAATATGAAATTACCTTGTTCATAGCATACCTCGGTAATTGATAAATCAACTCGGTAAACCCTTCTATTTACTCTGTCCCTTAAACTATTCTCTAAAGACTTTCTTGGTGACCTTTGAATATCTTTGTCATTCATAGCAGTCCCAACTCAATGTGTCCTCTTATGATTTTCTTTTTAACTCTTCTATCACACATGTCTCACATTTAGATTCTCAAATCACTCTGTATAAATAGATCTCCGGGATGGTGATCTGTTCATGCTTCGATCTTACAAACAAGATTCATCGAATGAATAAACATAGAAATTATTTCATTGGATAAACTTCCTCAAAATCATACAAAATCTTGAAGTGCAATTTCCTATGTGATAATGGTTCCTTGTTCCTCAATTCTTCTAACACGTTTCCACATATGTGTCTAGGTTCATTGAATCTGGTAACACGTTTCTACTCAGTTCAGATTACTCGGTATACCTTCTTTGTTGCTTGGTAGATATAGAATGTTACTCGATAGATAGCTCGATGTATACTTAACTCTGTGACTCCTTTCTTCTGTAACCGACTGCTTTAGTGCTTACTGATTGAATATTTCAGTAGTATTAACCAACTAGAGTATATAGAATGACTCTGGACATAAAACTAATGACAACTTAGTAAATAATAATAGAAAGAACAAAGATTAGGGATGAAACGACCTGCCACAAGGGCCGAACACACACAAATTCGAACAAACTTTCGGGCAATATAAGCACTAGATCTGCAATACAGATTCACACTATGACTCTCCCCAGTAGATTTGCCACTTTTTTTGTTCTCAAATTCTGATTTCCCCAATCCCCTCTGTAAGAAAATTTGAAACCTCTATTGCATATGGAGAGGACAACAAGAAAATAGAATTCTAGAAAAACATATAACAAGGTTTCTACAAAACCATCTACACTTTAATCTTATCCGAAGCTCGGGTGGGTATACCTCTTGTGAATACTTTCTCCATTTTAATATGAGATCCATAGAAATCCAATGCTAAAAACCTATGAACCTCATCACCTAATTATTACTGAAACAATAAAGAAAACATGTGTTCATTTTCAGTCTTCACCCCAAGAAAGATTGAAAAAACTCCACAACTGATATCAGTGCCTTATCCAAGCTATAGATTCACCTAATTTAAACAAGACTTCCAAATCTAGACATTCTCATACATCTCATCACTTCAGCTTTCATTAACCTAATACATGCCTGACATATATATAAGCTCTTTCCCTTTAAACTAAAACTATTTATCAAATTCAAAGCAACAAACAATTAATTTACTAATAGAGATATTGCAAGTATATTTAATTCCTCTCCTAAAGAGAAAAGCCTAAAACATATCTGTAAGATTTCCTTGCAATCCCTATTCAATCCAATAACCCTAAATTATCCAAAAAAACTAGTAAATAAATGAATGCACACAAGAAGACAACGAATATTTAGGCTCAGAAAGTTTTGATCTATATATTAATATTCATTTTGAAAATCATACATAACTCAAGGTGATTTCTGAAAGAACCAGAAAACTTCAGACTTTCAGCAGAGTTTCTTTACAAATTCTTTTGATCAGTTTTTCCTAAAGTCCTGGTGTCCATTTATAAAGATATGGATGCAAACAAGCTTCAGACTTCCCTAGGAAAAGTTTGTTACAATCATGATTCTCGTTGAAAATAAATTACAATCATTTCATTCCTAACGGCTTTGAAGTTTGTTATTCCGTTGCAGCATCTTCTAACTATTCTTGAACCTCTGCTTCTTGCACTGCATACTTGTTTTTCCACTCTTGGAACACATCATCACCAGGCCAGGAGAAGTTAACAATCTTCTTCTTCAGTTTATTCAACCTTTTCCATGTGTTCCTTAATTGCTTAACCTCTGTCTCCAAAAAACCATAATGTGACTTCATTTTCTCAATTTCTTCAATTGTCCGAATAAATAAAGATGTGACATCTGTGTTAATGAATTCATTTATCCGTTGAGATAAGTTATACCCTAGTTCATCAAGCCACACCTTTTCATCTTTCAGCTGACTTGAACTAACAAAACCCTAGGGAAACACTTCAAACTTATGGTTAGTATATTCTTGTCTATACAAGTTTTCTTTTCTCTCTACACCGGCTCTTCCTTCTGCTAACCTGTTCATGTTTTTCACTAAAAAACAAGTGGATTTAATATTTGCATAAGCCTCTGCCTCTTCATAAGATGAACACATAAGTTCCAAATCCACCTCTCTAGGAATCCACTTATTCAAAATTGGCTCCAAAGTAGCCTTGTCTTCTTTCAGGTCAATCAACACATTCAAAATTCTCTTCATATAAATATACACAATAGAAGCTCCTACCGTGTCAGTAAATTTTAAGATTATGCCTCTGACTTTTTCCTCATACTTATTTGCAAATAGGGCCTGAGCCTATTTCAACTTTTCCATTTCATCTTGTATGGTCTCAGTTGCTTGAAAACTAGAAGTCATAGGAGAATGGGGAAATTCAATGATTAGACTAGTGGGTGGAGGCTTTTTTGGAGAAGAGGCAATCAATAAAGTGGAAGATTCACCTCTCTGGCATTGCCCTCCTAATTGATTCTACAACATGGCAATGATGTTATCCCTATGGGCTATCTCTCCTTTGGCTTCATTATAAGCCTTTAGAATCATTTCTATTTTTACTTAAAGGTCAACTTTTTCCTTGGCTTCCTTTTTAGCTACTGCCACACTGAAATTTGTTGATTCCAAAACTGTGCTAGCAGCTTCTACTACCCCCGTGTCCTGCACTCTTTTCACAATCATACCTCCAAGGTAGCTGGACCCTAAAGTGTCCTTCCTCATTCTGCTCTCATCCCTCCTTAGAGACCACATGACCAAAGCAGCATGGTACTTGCTAAATGTCACTCCTTTGAAGGGCTTTGTTTCTTTCCTTACTACTTCAAGCACGAGTGCATCTGCTATATCCCACTCTGGGAGAATTAGGACACCAGCTTTTTCTACCATTTCTCTCCCCTGCTCAGGATTAATGGTTTTGAATTATGTCATCATTTTTTGTTTTACTTCTTTCTCCATTGCAGATGCATCTTTGTCGGGTTGTTCACTCTTCCTCTTTTCACATTTGGCTTTGGATTTTTCCTTATTTTGCTTCCAATCAAATTGCATGAAAGATCATGTTATAACAAAATTATTATCAACCAAGAACTATTCGTTGGCCTGTTTGATGCTAAGGTCTAACTCTTTTCCTTTATACTCCTCTGCAATCAAATCCATTTCAGCACTTGGTGGCTCTTCAGGCATCCTTTCTTGTACTTCTTCATAAGTATAGGCAATCTCCCCAGGACTTCCTAACTACAATAATTTCTTAGCCACTGCATGTTCATCTCCCACATGGATTGGGGATTGGGATGGAGAGTATAAAGGCTCACCTGTTAGCACCTCTTTTCCCACCCTTTGCATTTTAGGGGAATCTTGGATGTCAACTACATCTTCTATTGCTCTTTACCCCTTTGAAGTAGAAGGCTCACCTCTGACTAGCACTAGCACACTATATTTGAGCCTCTTGTGCATCACATATTCACCTGGAGGGATGGCCTTAGCAAAGGAAGGATTGGCTAGAACCAACTTAGCCTTTTTCAGGATCATTTTTCAATATAACTTCCCTTTCTTCCTTTAAGGTCTGGATTAAATCTTCAAAATAAAGCATCAAGAATTTAGCCTTTTCCTCAAAGGGAGTAAAAATGGACAAAGGGTCATAACCAATATCAAATTGGTGGATAGAAAGGTTGAATTCATTTCTGATCAAATCCTCAGGAAAATGGAACTGGTGTGGTCTGCCTTTACATATGACTCTATTCTTGAACATACCATTAAAAACGTCTTCAGGGTCAACAAACCTTGATACTACAGTAGACAACCTGTATGGTTGTAGGAAATCATCAAAATGTTTCCAACCACCCTTGGTGATTACAAATTGATGTGCAATGGTGAAAGTTGGGAAAATTGTCCCTTTCCCCCTATTTGTTAATTATGCTTCTTGTAAACCTCTGATTTGCCTCAGGACCTCTGTAATTCCTATCTTCAATGGGACTTGATAGGGGAGCAAATATGGAGTTCCTCTGAAACCATAGACTCTGAACATAGTAGAAATAAGATACAAGTATATGTCACCCCAGTTATGCACAATCTTAATATCTTGAGCAAATTCCTTATGCCTAGGGAATTCAAGGAGAGCTTTAGGAATTCTAGGGTTTTGTGGGCACAAGAAGATCCTAATCCTTGATGCAAAACATTTATCAAACTTCAAGTAACTCGTATCCTCTCTATCCCAAGACAAAATTGTGCTCCATAATTGAATAGGCATCTCCTCATTATCCTTTTCCTTAACCAGGTCCATATCATTAGCAAAATAATCAACACCTTTGAATAAAAACATGTGCATAAGAAGAGAATACCATCTAAAAGGTCTGTCTACCTTATCTTTTTTTATCCCCACAACCCTTCATGAATGGCATCAATGAGATAAGGTGCAAAGTCAAAAGTTACTGCCAGAGATGGGTTCAAAATCTGTGCTAACATGAGCATGTAATGGGTTGGCATGGTTGTTTCAACATCTTCCCCAAAAATCTGATATAAGGACCAATACATCCGTTATCTCTCAAAGTAAATAGATTTAGAGAGAAAGGTTCCATGGTGCTAGGGCCTACAACAGTCAATCCTCCTATTTTGACAAAAAATTCTTTCAAAGGGCTACTCCTGAGGTGATCTCTCTACACATTATAGACCTATGGAAGTGTTTCAAAATTGATGGGCTCTAAATAATTTGACACCTCACCGAGTCTGAATACTTTCCTAAACTCATCATCATTTATTTCAATTAATGACCCCCCATTCACATTTCTCACACATCTAGCAATAGGGTCATAGTTATTTACAATCTAGGTCAATAGGTCCACATCAATGAAAACCCCAGGGACTATGAGCTTTCCAACATCTAACTCCCATATACTATTCATTGGAGTAGAGGAATTTATCTAGCCAAATCCCACTTTGAAGACTCCCAGACTTGATATCCCTATCTGTGAATCCCTTAACCAATTCCCTTTTTCATATAAATTGTCGCCAAGTCTCAAGTGGGGAGCTTTGGGCACTAATTCTTTCATTTTTGCTGTGGCATTAGTAGACATGGTTAATTGTTCTAATAAATCATCACAAATGGCTCTCTTCTAATAATTCACCTTCCCTATGAAATCTCTTCGAGGTGCCATCTTTGAATTACAGTTATTTCAATTAAAACTTAACAGACCTCTGAGAATTCAAGCACCCAGTGATACGAATTCAAACTATAACTATCAAGAAATATGTGGAAACTTACTTGTTGGCCTAAAGAAATTTGCTTTATGCACTGGTTCCTCTGCAAGACTCTTCAAAATGATGCCAAGGTTTCAGCTAATGTGAAGCTTATTACAAAAACTAAGCATTGAATAGAAACATTAAGCCACATGCTTCGACAATCAATTCACAATTGAATTCGAAATATGGCTCCAACGGACCACAAAGAATTTTCTAAGTGTCTTGTCATTTTGCTATTTCACGAAGGATAAAAACCCTACATCTTTTCATTGTGAAACAACACGCATTGTTGGATCAATTTTGAGATGCGCAACTTTTAACTCCTTTAACCTTTAAAGTGGGCCCTCTTACACAGAATCCAATTGTCCTATCGATTCTTGGCAAATAACCCCCATGTGTTGGCCATTCATTCGCTCAAAAACTCTGTCAATCTCCACATCTAAACCGCCACATTTCTTATCTAGCCGTGGATTTCATCAATATTGCTGCTTAATCAAATAGGCCCCTCATGATCCATTCGGAGCCACGTGTCCTATTGATAGATCACCTTTTACCTTAGCCAAACATCCAACTGAAATGCCACCTCATTCGTCATGTAACTTCTGGCTCCTTTTCGCTGCTTCGCAAAGAGTAAACTTCATGTTGCTTCAGGCTGTGAAACAATGCGCACCATTGGATCTTCCCAGAGATGCACATCTTTTATCCTGCAAGCCACCCTTTCATTGGGCCCACTACCCTTTCGCTACTTTGCGAAAGGTAAACTTCACACATCTCCACCATGCAAAATAGCGCCAACCATTGGATCATGAACGAGATGCATGATCCTTAACTCATTCTTTAGCTTACCTGTCGAGCCTGCCAATTTTTTGCTACTTCGCGAAGCATAAACCTCGCCCATCTTTTCATCGTGAAAGAATGCAGACTATTAGATCCACTAGAAGATATTTTTCCTTTAGCCTTCCTTGTGACCACTTTACCCAGGCTCGCCACCTTTTTGCCACTTCACGAAAGGTAAATCTCACGCAACTTCCCTTTGCAAGATCGTGTGCACCGTTAGATCAATTAGCACTTGCACGATCTTTACGAAGCCCGACAAAGAAATAAAAACTTAGAAGAAGGTGAAAAATTAAAACATTATTAAAGACCGGCCTAAGGCAAAACCTAAAAGGGGGAAGCTCTCCTCGCGATGGACCAACCCTTCCACTTAAGTGGAAAAAGTAACAAGGAATTATAACGCAGGGATTTCAAGAAAGAAGAAGGGTCAATTACAAAAACCTTAAACCCTTAGACCAATAAACCTCAGAGGAAAAATGAAGTACTAAGCACAATTTTTTAGATCTTAGCGGATTAGAGAACAAAATCACCCAATAGTCAAAATAGTGATAACATCGGCTCTGATTGGGGATTGTTGATTGCAAGATCAACACAAGAATAAAGAAAACTCTGGAGAACGGACCAAAAGAAACAAGCCCAAAGGAAAACCAATAGAAACAAACCTAAATATATATAGACTACAACCTACTGTGCATGGAATTAAGAGAAGTAATGCTTCAGGAATTGTCCATGCACTAGAAATTCTTGTACCTCACCATTCATTGTCTACAAAAAGTATGAATCTTTTCCATTAAGATCACAAACAATAGAAGGGCCCATCCATAATGACTCAGATTTTCTGTGCTTTCCTTTATCTTGCCCTCTTCGATTCCATTGAAGAACCATGTCACCAATTTGAAACTTTCTCAATGTGGTTCTTTTGTCAAAAAGATACTTGGATTGCAACTAAATCTTCAAATTTCTTTTATGAGCCAAAGTCCTGATTTCTTCCACTTCCACCATTTGAATCATTCTGTCTTCCATGGGTTCTGACAACTCCATCTCCTCAGCTTGTAGGAACTTGTATATAGGAAGAAGGTTATTGACTGACACCCTATATTGTGTGCCATAAGCCAATTCAAATGGTGATACACCAATTACTTTCTTAACAACAATCATGTCTGCCCATAAGGCCAATTTTAGTTTCTGATCCCAAGAGCTTTTGTTCTCCTCAAGAATTTTCTAAATAATATTCAAAAGGCTCTTATTTCTGGATTATGCTTGTCCATTACCTTGAGAATGGTATGGTTAAGAATAAGACATAATTATTCCATGGCTGGTACAAAATTTAGTGAACTCCTCTGATCTAAAACTCATAGCATTATCCATTATCAGTTTCACAGGAACACCAAATCTTGTTATAACATTATCCATCAAGAAATCAACGACAACTTTACTAGTGGCTCTTTTAATAGGTATAGCCTCAATCCACTTAGTGAAGTAATCAATAGCCACTATGATCCATCTGTGACCTCTTCCTAAGTTCTCAACTATTTCCCCAATAAAATTAATGCCCCACTGGACAAAAGGGGCTTCCACTGTAACTAGGTTAAGTGGAAAAGCTCCTTCATATTTTAACTTGTGCTTAATCCTTTGTAATCTCACTGATATTAATGCTACTGATATTAATACTTTGTAATCGGCAAAATTCAACCCGATGGTAACATCGACAAGTAGAAGCATGTGATCGGGATAGCATACACCATTTAAGTCCATCAGCATAACACACACTAGCAACAATGGAGAAATCCTATCTTGTCAATAGTCGATGAGGCTATCGCCTATCGGTACGACATCCTGATGGACACTGGCAAAAAGTAAAATGCATCGGCAAAGGTTACGATGATAAAGGGTCGTCAGTGTAGATAAAAGCAGTCAGGATTTTTTATTTATTTTTTAATGTTGGGGAAGGTCAGAATTTCGATGAACACCACAAGACAACCGACGATGCTACCATACCTGCGATGACAAAAACATCGCAGGATGCAACCTCCTTCATCAACTTAATCATCAAAATTTTGACATCTCCTTGAAGATGGTCCATCGACAGAACACACACTAGCAGCAATAGAGAACTTTTGCCTTGTCGATAGCCGATGAGGCTATCGGTAAGTGTTATCCCGATGGAAACTAGAAAAAGTAAAATGCATCGGCAAAGGTTATGACATTAAAGGGTCATCGGCAAAGGTTATGGCTAGTGGAAATGGAGAAATTGTGTCTTGTTGATAGTCGATGAGGCTATTGGTAAGAATTATCTTGATGGACACTACAAAAGTAAAAATTAATTGGCAAAGGTTACAATGATATATAAAGGGTCATCGCCAGAAATTACAATGATAAAGGATGCAACAAGCTCAAAATTTTGATGTCTCCTCATCAAAAAAATATACTGCACGTGCATAGAAATTTCAGACTTCCTAATGTTATTGAACTCATTGAGCATAAAGCTCACATTTGTTTTATCACTATATTGCTCTTGGAAACAATTCTTAAAGTCCTCCCAAGAACCAATGCTCTTTACAGGAAAACCTTTGTACCAATCCCTTGCATCATCCACCAAGGACTGTACAAATAACTTCATGATGACATCTTCATCTACAATCTCATAGTCATTTATCAGGTCACCAAAAGATTTTAGGTGCTCTTCTGAACTTATAGCATTATTGCCAGCAAATTTGTGAAGACTATCCCTTAATTCGGTAGGAACATGGTTAGGATGCCGTGGGATTCCCTCAAAGAAAAGATGTCTATATAACTCCAAATTAATGGGTCTTCTCTGAAACTGGTTAGCAGTAGGGTTATTACCCATATTCATTCTCATATTAGGACCACGAGTTGGAGGGACTTGGTTACTTTGATTGGTAGTAGGGAATTGACTAACTGGAACAGTACTCATAGGTAGGGTTGACTGAATTTTAACCGGAGGGAATGAAGCATGTTGAGGTGAAGGTTTATTTGGTTCTGTTGAAGGAAAGATTATGGGAGGAGCCTTTAGGTAATTAATTTTTCATTTAACCTCTTGATTGGCTGCTTCTAATTCAGCTTTCTCTAATTCCCTTTGCAAATATTCCTTCTCTTTCCTCATCCTATCTATCTCTCTCATGTGTAGACAACTGATGAGAGGTGTTTGTTGTATTCTTAGACCTAGACCCATTTTCCATGCACTTTTGTTTTCCTTTGTCAATATTATTTCTAATAGGTTGTGGGTCACTAAGGTCCTCCCTACTAGGTTTCACAACAAATTTGTGTGTAGGGTTGAAATTGGTAGTTAGATTTTCTCTGATGATTGGACCTTCATCCTCACTCTTAGTTTTCTCTTGGGTGAATAATTCAAGATCAGCAATCTGTCTTAAAAACCTATCTCTCTCAATCAATTTGACTTTAACTTCCTTTTCTTTATTTGCTTCCTTTTGCGCTCTTAGGGAGATCAAGTGATGAACTCTTCCATTGAGAGCCTCAATTTCTTGGGATACCTTATCTTCATCAGGGAACATCTCTTCAGAATATGACACATTGACTTGATCAATATCAATCAAACTAATATTTCCATCTATAGTTCTTGGTACAGAATCCCTTAACATTAGAACTATTCCTATCCTTCCCAGATAAACTAGCATGAGAGATCCTCTGATTTAAAACTTGGACATCCTAATTATTACCAAACAAACCGGAATGGAAACCCAAAATATCTTGCTCAGATTCACGAGAAGAAGAATTTGAATTTGTATATATGGGTCTATCAGATGACTTACCCGTATGAATGCCTTTTTGTATCCAGACAACACTAGATGGCTCATGTGCAACTGATCTCTTTTGGCCTCTTCATGCCTACTCAAGTAATCCTTCTTGTAACATCTATTGAGGATTTTTCCTCATGAATGATCTGGTGTTCTTTCCTCTCTACATTATACTTGTTTTCCTTAAAATGAATTATGTTATTTCAAGAACACTAGTTATTTTACATCAGAGTCGCCACCCAAAGCTATGGGAAAGTAAGAAAACAAGCTTGACAAATCACTTGCAGAAGACTATAGAACAAGAAGATCTTCAGAGAGAGAAATAACAAAGATCAAGGAAGAAACGGTCTACCACAAGGGCATAACACACACAAATTCGAACAAACTTTTGGGCAATATAAGCACTAGATCTGCAATACAGATTCACACTATGACTCTCCCCAGCAGAGTCACCACTTTTGTTGTTCTCAAATCCTGATTTCCCCAATCCCCTCTATAAGAAAATTTGAAACCTCTATTGCATATGGAGAGGACAGCAAGAAAATAGAATTCTAGAAAAAATATATAACAAGGTTTCTACAAAACCTTCTACACTTTAAGCTTATCGGAAGCTCGGATGGGTATATGTTGGCAAATACACACTCCAATGAGGTATTGTAGGTGATTGAAGGTTTTACCATTGATGGAAACCTTACAATCCTATGACACCGGCAAGGCAATTTACCGGCACTAGCAAGGTCAGACTCTACATCGGCACCGGTAGTAAAAGGAAGCATACCGGCACAGAAGCTGACAAAAATTTTGTTTGTAATATATTTTGTTAATTATTGTAAAATATTTGTAAGCCAACTTAGCAAGTTGAAAAATGACTCATATATATAAGAGATCATTGTAGAACATTTTGAAATAGATGGAAGGAAACATATAGGCGAAATAAGGCAGACCTATTATGCGAATTATAGGTTAAGGGTTTATGTATGAAAGAGAGCTATAAAACAGTACTAGATCTAGCATAGTAGATGCTATTTTGAAGTAGTACATGACATTGGATTTATATAATCAATTTTGTAAGTCAGTGAGACTTCCCATTTTGTAATTGAGTAGTGAGCTCTAGGCACTTGGCCTTCCTGCATGTGCAGGCCCCTCTTGTAGCAGTAATATTCTCATATTGGCCAGTAAGTGAATATTGTGGGTCACAAATCCCACCGAGGTTTTTCCCACATCAGGTTTCCTCGTTAAACTACTGTGTTATGGTGTGTTTTTCATGTGGTTGTTGTTATCTCTATTTATTGCATTACTTTCTATTTACCGGTATGCAGTATTGATATGCTCTACATGTTTTAAGTTAAGAAAATCTTATAACCAGCCAGATAACGATTCACTCCCCCCCTCTCAGTATCTGTGGGAATCCTAACAATTGGTATCAGAGCTTGGTCCTCTATTTTCAGAAGCCTAATAGCTTGAGGAAGATCTTGACACCGGTAGACATGGAAAACTTGATGAAGCAATTAGAAGTAGCTCTCTTAGACTATGATGTAGAAAAGTTGAAAAATATCAAACTTGAACATGACCTAAAGGCTGCACAGGATATTATTCAAGCACTTCAAGAAAATCTTACCATTGCAAGAAATAAGAGGAGAACTTTGTGAAAAGATGCAAAATGAGAATGATGAAAAGGAAACTCTTAGTGATCTGATGAATAAGTTGAAACAAGAAAACATGACAACAAAGAATGAGATGCAGGATATGACTATGACATTTTGTAAAGAAATTGAAGATAGAAAGAAGAATGAAGAAGACCTGAATAGAAGAGTGAATGATGCTACAAATGAAAACACAATACTTAGCTATGAAAATGATATGTTGAAGATAGATCTAATGCATGCACAAAATAACTCAAATGAACTCATGAGATAGAAGTATCTTGGAAAGAGAACCGGATACTACAAATCAGCACAAAGAAAAATTCAAGAAAAGCTTAGAAGAACTTGGTGACTTGTTGAAGAATCAGAAACCTAATGGTCACACTAATGGTCTTGGGTTTGAAGATGGTGAAAGCTCCGGTACTGCAAACACATAGGATCAAGACAAACTGGTAAGACAACCTATTGCTTATAAATTTAATGGCAAATGCTTTAACTGTAACAAGTATGGTCATAGAGAAAATCAATGTAGATCTAGAAATTATCAGAATACCAATACACCCACCAGTCAATGTTCAAATTGCAACAAAATTGGTCACAATTCAAAGAATTGCATAATGAATGTAAGATGTTATGTTTGTGGAAGATTTGGACACTTACCTAATCAATGCAGAACACAAACCGACATAGGATATGGAAAAGCTATTCATAAAAATAATTTGACTTGTTATGCCTGTAACAAGATTGAACTTATTGCAAAATTTTGTAGAAGCAAGTCCTCACCGGTAAATAACAAAGGTCCTAGTTTGAAAGGTAAAGAAAATGTTGAAGAAGTAAAGCAGGAATTCTCAAAACAATGAGTCAAGAAATCAAATCTAAATGGTGATAGGAACACTCCTCCACCGACAGAACAGAGTATCACTCCATCGGCAGAACAAAATAACACTCCACCGACAGAAGAGATTAACACTCCACCGGCAGGAGACTCTTCATCTAATTGAATAAAATTCCCTTGAGGGTTTAGCAATCAAATGTGAAACATGCTATTATTCCCTCGGTTGATGGTAAGAAATTGAAATTACTTCTATACCAGTAGATAAGTTAAGTCATTACTTAACTGGTAAGCATTAAATGTGGTGGTTGGAAAAATTCACATTATAAATCAGTGTTTTGGCTCCAATTTCATTTCACCAAGCATTCAAACATTCGAAGAGCGCGAAAATTCCAGAGCAAAGGTATTTTGAGCAAAGAAGTGGAGCAATTCAGTAAGCAATCATTCCTAAGGCAGACAAAGGTATTTATAATCATGGCTTCTTCATCTATTCCTGAATTCATAGCAAACCCTACTTTAGTCAAAGTGATTAAATGCCCTAGACCCATATTCCAGTTAGTTCCCAAGATTGCCAAGAAAGATGATAATGTTGGTGCATTTTCTCAAATCCCCAAAGGAGTAGTTTTTGCTGAAGACCCTATAATGTACATACATTGTCACATAGAAGAATTAGGTGATGAGGAAATCAAGAGAATGTATAAGACTATAATTTGTGACAATTCCGGTAATGTGAAACCTGAACACAAAATAGTTGAAACCGTAGGATTCACTAAAATTCTCAGTATTCCGGATTTTCCTAAGGATGTTATTAGGATAGTTCTAAGAAGGGTACATGGTGAATTCTTCTAGTTGGAATCAGTTCACAAAATTACAAAAGAGGCAGTAAAGGCTATGATAGGGTTACCTTCCATCGATAACAGACCTGATAAAACAAAGAAGGTCTCAAATGACCTAGTGATTAACCTAACAGGTGCAACATCTAATAAGATATCTTTAAGGGTAAATGATGTAACCAACATCAATGTCAAATTCATTAGCATGATTTTAGGCTACAAAACCACACATGCAAACAGGTTAAACTCAGTCTCTAGCCTATGCATAAAGAGAGCTTATGATATGATTAAAGATAATGCAAAAATAGATGTGTGTGAATGGTTGAAAGATGAACTTATTGACAATCTTGGAAAGATAAAGAAAGACAAAAAGGGCACATTTAGATTTGGAAGCCTACTTGTCTATTTAATGTTGCACATAACAAAATAGGTGCCTAGTATCGGTAATAAAAATCTTGGTTTTGATATACCGGTAGGCAAACAATTGTCTAATTTACTAAATAACATGGGTGAAAATAGAGAAAAGAATATAAATGAGTACTTTCAGGCATTAAAGGCCCAGATGAATACCAGAGTCAGATTATCACAAGCAATTGTAAATAAGTATAAGGATGAAATATGCTTTGTTATTAAGAAGGATGAGATTTGGATGGAGGCAATTATCCCAAGAACCATTTGGGTTACTGAAATGGGTTATGAAACTGCTGACCACATAATTGAAACATATGAAAAAGCCCTCTTGGAAGCACCCAAGGAACCTAAAGAAGAGGTATTTGGTAGTACTGAGACTATTGAAAATCAAATCCAATAAAAAAAAAGGGTAAAGAAGGTGGAAGCAATAGTCAGAAGAGGATCTAGACAAGCTAAAGTTATCAAAGAAGATGTACTTAAATAAACTAGTATTACTGAAGATGAGTTAGAAGCACAATAGCTAGAAACTCACCTTTCACCAGTTGCAACCTCTTCGGAAAGTGATATTCCAGCTGAATTTAAAAGAGTTGTGAGAAAAAGGGAACCTTCACTGGTATCTACACCTTCTTCTAGAAGAACTAGACATAAACAACAGGCAGTAAGGCCCCCAGCTAGAAAAGTAACTCCAAAGAAGAAGTTAACTAGTGCAGGAGCACCCTTCAAAGGGCTCCCACCATTTGTTTTGTTTGTGTTCTTTCTTCTTTATGAAGCCATTGTATATAAAATAAAGAGCCATGTGCTCATTGGTCCTAGTTAGGGTCCTAGTTGAGGTCTTAGGGTCATAAGTCAAGATTGAGATTTCTTGGAAAAAGATGGTATGTGTGTATTTGAGGTGTTTAGGGGTCCTTCTTAGCATTTTGGTGTCCTTAGGTTTGCCCAATATGGGTCTAGGAGTCAAGAAAAGCAACATTGGGAAAGTTGCTCAAAAGTTGTAAAAGTTGCATGACAGCTTTTGAAAGTTGTCAAGCAACTTTTCCACCACGAGGCCAAAATATTTAATGTAGCATGGAAAACCCTAATATGGGCACACAAACTGAGAAAAAGGTACTATAAGTAATTGAAAACCCTAATTTAATGGGTTGGATGTCAGATATTGTACGACCAAGCAAAGTGACCTGACTGTGAGTACAATTTTGTTGCCAGTCGGCACAAATGGAGTAAAACAAGATCATTAATGGATTGATTTGTGAGCAAAAATATGTGGAGTGTCTTCTATGGTGTAAATAATTTCATTTTGAGCCTATATATTAGGTTTTTGTTTGACAAGTGTGGTGTGTTTGTAAATCTTTTGTAAATTGCTACTCACTGTCCAGTTTTGGACTGGTTTGAATAAATGGGTTCATAACTCCATTCCTCGTCATGGAATCACCATGAAACCATGGGGAATGAGAGTAAAGACCCTGTACTATACTTCACAGTAGGTAGGGCCCTTGAAGATGCAAGGAGGCCATTTGAAGACCCACTCCTAGGAGAGACTGGACAGTGCCCGGCTAGGAAGGGTTAAGTTGCAGAGGTCTTGGAAAGAAAGGAAGTTCAGAGGAGGAGGCACCCTTTGGAGGAGTTGTAGAGGAGTGAGTGAAGCACGATTGGTGTGAAGGAGGAGCTTCCACCAATCTAGACAAGGTGGCAAGAGAATCAAATCTACACTGTGACCCAGACAGGCCTAAAAACCCTCCTAAAAACCCTTAAAAACCTTAAAATCTGCCTAGGGCAGTGTACGGACACTTGGAGGCCTAAAACATAGAAAATCCTTGAGTCCTTGCCAAATGACTAGCAGGTCTTTTGGGAATCTTCACAAGCAAGTGCATCCTTTGTGAGAGGGATCCCTAAAGGACCGGGTAGGAGGCCTAATTGGTCACAATCCTTGTAGCCCTATTTTGTAGGCAAAACACAAAATAGTGAAATCAGTAAGGGGTTGGAAACTTGAAACCTCTTGGGGGCACATGAATGGGTGGAAAAACCAAGAATTAGACCTAACCTAACCTTGCTAATGTTACTACTAATCAAATTTCCATTAGTTTCATATCCAAAGTCATACTATATATTCTAGTCAGTTAGTATTACTGAATCATGCATTCAGTACACACAGAGAAGTCGATATGAATAGTCTAGTCGGTTACAGAAGAAAGTAGTCACAGAACGTAGTATTCACTGAGCTATTTATTGAGTAAAGTTTCATGGCTACCAAGTGGTAAAGTTAACTCACCGAGTTGATATTCACCAAGTGAAACATTTTACCAGATACATTGAACCTGGACATGCACATGAAAACGTGTTACAAGATCGAGGCACATCTAACCATTTTTGCATTGGAAATTGCATTAGGAGATTGTGTATGATTACAAGGTCAATCTAACCAATGAGATATTTTATTTAGTTATTCATTTGAAGAATCTTTTTATAAGATCGAAGCAATGAATTAAATCACCACTGTAAGAGATCTATTTATACATCATGATTCTAGGGTTAGAAAGGGGGAATGTGTGTGTGTATGCATGAAGGAAGACTGTTACAGAGACACAGAGAGGTCACCGAGAAGGTTATCAGTGAACAGTCGAAGAACAGAGTAAACAAAAGGGTTTACCGATTTTCATTATGGGTTATTGAGATATGGTACAAGCTAGGTAATCTTATTCAGAGCACATAGAATCTGCTTTAGCATTTCAGATATAAAGTTGTAGATATTTGTAATGATTTTATTGTAATATTTTGAAGTTGTAAGAGAAACCTTTAACAGGGTAAAAGACTCTAACCAAGTCTATAAATTGTAAATCCTTTAACCAGGTGCTACACTTATATAGTGTTGTAAAATCCTTTAGTAAGGTAGATCTAACTGATCTTGATACTCCTAACAGGGTAAGCTATCAGAAATAGCTAAATGTAGCTCTAACCGAGCAATCTTTATTATTGTAGTAGTGAAGTTGTGGGTGCCATCCCCACCGTAGTTTTTTCTCTCTAACCAAGAGTTTCTGCATGACTAAAATATATGTGTTATGGAGTGAATCATGTATGATTGTTATCTATTAATTTTAGTATTATTTTATGTTACTATGTACTATTTTGTTTATGCATAACAGTAAGGTTATTATCGAAGAAAAGTTTTGATATACTGATTCACCCCTCCCCTCTCAGTACATCAGCTTTCCATATTGGGCCTAACAATTGGTATCAAAGCTTGAATCTTGGAAAAGGGTTTAACTACCTAAAGAGAAAGATCTTATCAATGGAAGGCTACAAACAATCTTGGAGGATTGTGCATCTTCAAGAAGAGCTGGATAATGCAAATCAAGTGATTGTAGACATGCAGAGGCAAATGCAAAAATCTTTGAAAGTAAGGAGAAGATTATCTCATGACTTGCAGGATTCTCAAGAGCTAGTGGAACAAATCGAGACATCATCTGAGAATAGTATATCTGAAGAGACTGAAGAAATGATTGGAATGTTGAAAGAAAAGAACAAAGCATTGGTTGATCAACTAAAAGCAATGAAAAGAGAACATGAACATTTCAGTACACAGATGACTAAAAATCTAGATGCATTAAGGATAGCTGAGGTTAAAGCAAGAGATCTACAAAGAGAGAAACAACAACTTGAAGCTCTAGTATCTGATAAGGATGATGAAATCATAAGGTTAACTCGTATTTAACAAAATATGATAGATCAACTAAGTTATGTACATCATGAAGCAATTATGAAGAACGATGAAAATCAATCATTGAAACTTGAAGTATCAAGGTTGACTGGTGAACTTGAAACTAAGAAGAAATCCAAAGAATCATTGGAGAAAAGTTATGAAGCATCAAAGATGTTGGATGAGCAACTGAATACAAGAAGACTCTACAAAGATGGAGGACTCGGTTACAAAGGAAAAGAATCAACCGAGAAAGGAATTCATACTACTGAGAGAGGAGAATCATCAAAACAAGCTGAAAAAAGGAATAACATCAAAAGGAAGAAGCCTATTTGCTACTACTATGGAAATCAAGGTCATACTGCCAACATATGCCAGATCAAAAAAGGTAAGCAATTGAATATCTCTAAGTCCAATGGATATTGTTACAATTGCAACAAATATGGTCACACACCTAAGCAATGTTGCTCAAAGTCTGTTAACAACTATCAGAAGGCAAAATTCAAAGGGTTTTGTAAAAGCTGCAATAGATATGGACATAGTACCAAGAAGTGTTGGTTTAAGCAAAAGAACTACATGAAGTATCCACACCGAGAAAACACTGGAGGTTACCGAACTCACACAGATCCTTACCGACAATATGCAACACTACCATGGGATTATAATACAAGGATATGGTGCGAATGTTGTGGAAGATATGGACATATAAGTGCCAACTATTTTATAAGGTTTGGAATGAACAACCGGAGATCATGGAGAAATCCTGGTATGACATGTTTTCATTGTCACAAAGTTGGACATTTAGCTGGAGATTGCAGAGATCAATCGAGAAGAGACACTGAAGAGATAAAACAAAAATTCAAGATGATTTGGAAAAAGAAAGAAATTATGTCTGATGAAGAAAGCACCTTACCTACCAAGTTAGGTGCACCTATTTCAAATTAGTCAAGGAAAGGTATGAAGGGACTGCATTCTTTAAAAGGTTAAATCATAACAGTTCCTATTCTATTATGTATAGAATTCAAAATCTGCATAGTTAAGATGCAATTAGTCAGTTTATATACTATACAGGAAACCTATCAAGTCGGTGTATACAGGAAACCTATCAAGCCGGTTAATAAAGCAAAGTTGGGTACTCGGTGAAAACAAAAAAAAGAGTAAATCGGTAAAAGGTGAACCAAATGCATTTATTATCTTGACCTAACTTGCACGAAGCCCGATGAGGTATTTTTGAGTACTTAAAAGTGTTTTCATGGTCATTTTCATTCACCCAAGTTTTCGAGAAGTGTAGCAGAGCAAATCAAAGTGATCAAACTTCATTCAGAGTGAATTTCGAGGTATTTACATCAATATATTCACACTGTTAAGTTGGTTTCCGATCTAGTCAAATTGCTATTGTCTACCGAGTGTGAAGTGTCAATCATTTGTAAACCCTAAGGATAACTTGTCAAATCTTACTCAAAATATACCATGGCACCCAAGATCCAAGACCCTGTAGTTGTCCAAAATGTGGAGAAGCTCTTGCTGAAATATTCTCTAACTCCTAAAGTTGCCTCAGAACCGAATGATAAAACTGCATTTTCACTCATCCCGGGTCGAGTCTTGTTAGTGGAAGATGTCAGATTCTTTACCAAATGTCATCTTGAGGAACTTGATCATGTAGAGATTAGTGACACATATGATGAACTGTGCACTGATGGCAAACTGGATAGCAAATTTGAGCATATCAAAATCAAGGGATTAACTGAAGGCCTAGTCTATCCCTGTGTGTTCAAACCCTAGTGGGTTAAGTTTGTATTGAGCAGAGTACATGATGATTTCATGTGGCTACAAGAGCAACTGTTCAAGATCAAAAAGGAATTCATTCACCTGATCACCGGATATCCCATCTACGATCATGCTCGTGCATAGAAAATGATATCACAAAAGGAGCTAATCAGTCTAACCGGAGTAGAATCTGATTACTGAGGACTGAAATTGAATAATGTCACTGATGCTGAACTAAAATTTGCAATCAGATTTATTGGTTACTATTTCTTCCAATCTGTAAGGGAAAATAGTGTACCATGTGTTGTAGTGGACCTGGCCTACAAAATAGTGAAGAAGGGAATGAAAGTAGACTTATGTGAAGTGCTACTAAAGAACTTGTTTGAGAACCTGAACACAATAAGGAAGCTGAAGAAGAACAACTCGGCAAACACACTAAAGTTCGGTTCACTACTTGTATGTATGTTTTTCTATTTTGAGAAGTTCTTTCCCTCAGTCGGTAAAGTAGTATGGGAGCTACACCGACCTATCACCCATCAGATCAATGACTATATCAAGAAGTTAGGAGACAACGTTAATGATATCATGGATGATTACTTCAGCATATTCCAAGAGAAAATGCACAATAGGTACAGGATCCCACCAGAGCTGGTCGAAAAATACAAGGACAATATATGTTTTGAAGTCGACACTGATTATTGCTATGTAAATGTTGTCGAACCAAGGACTCAATCGTTGCAACCAATGGGTTATGAGATTGATTATGATATTACACAACAACAAATTGATGCCTATCTATCATTGCCAAGGCATGCAACTGAACTAAGGTATGGAAACTATGAAGAGGTTAAGGAGAAAGTAAAAATGAGCATTGTAGCTCCTAAGGCTACAAGAAAAGCTACAAAGATGATAAAGGCTTTATCTGAGAAATTCGGAGAAGAATCCTCCTCTACACCTATCAAAGGCAATCTTGCCATTATCGAAGAGGAATTAGAAGCACAGGAGGCTGCAATAACATTGAGCATAGAGTTGCCAAAGGGTAAAGTTCTAAAAAGAAAGAAACAGGACATCACAAAGGCCTTACCGACTCCACCAACAAAGAGACCCAACACCAGAGCATCAGTTGCATCACCGAGTAAGAAACAAAAGACTGTTGCCGCTCCTAAGGTAACCAAAACTTATAAGAAAACTACTCAGAGACTCATTTTGGCAAAAGAGTCGAGTGATATAGAGTCTGATGATGCAAACAAATTCCAGATTGTGAAAAGAAAAAGGGTAAACATTCACAGTGTTGAAAATTTATGTGCCAATCTTAAAGAATACGGTGGATTTGCAGGATTTAGATATGTTAAGTATGAGACTAGGAATAATGATGAGAAATGACAGATTGAAGAAGCTGTCATCTGTACACTTCTAAAGTTTCGATTAGCACCATTAGAACTAGCAAAGTCACTTCTGAGTGAACTCTACTCACACATTGATAACAGATGGAAATATGCAATGGATTTAGAGAGATAAATAAGAGAAAGAAGTCTAGTCCATCTATTTCCTGACATGTCTATAGCTGAAATCAAGGAGCATCTGAACACATACAATTCTAAATTTCTTGTGAAAAAGAGAGCCTTAAAATTGATGAATGGGCTATATATTGATGTGGAGAATGAGACTAAAGCCAAGTGGCAGGAGATCTTCAAACAAAAGGATGTCGGTGAACAATCTCAAATTGAAATTGTTGATGTCACTGAGCAAGATCCAGATGTCACCGAGCAAGGTCCAGACGTGGTTGACATGATACAAATAGATGAAGATGTAATGGATGAAGCAACACCGGAGCAGGAAATGATTGAAGGCACCACTTATGCAAAACTTGTCTCTAGTGAATCTGTCTTAGAACAAGTTCAGCCTTATCCACCGGTGAATCCACCAGTCTCAACCGAAGCTCCCAAGGACACCGAGCAAGCTACCGAAAGTAACAAATCTAAAGCTATAGGTTATACAACCAAAGATTAGAAGTCTCAAGCACAGACAAGCACTGCAACTATTACAACCAAGACCCCTAGCACCGAGCCACCCAAAGACACTGCAATGGCCATAAGAACAAACCAAAGTGTTGCATCTACCGAGCAACCTACTGAGGGTCAGCAAGCCTCACAAGCACTTGTCTTAGCACCACAGACCAAAGGAAAAGAAAAGAAGGTGAGAAAGCATGGTTTTAAATTTGACTTATCTAAATCGATCGTGTTGCCCAATATAGACATTTCCAAACTAAAAGGGCAACCACTCACTGAATTTGGTGAACTATGCAAAGCAAAGGCCGAATAGGAGAAGCAACTGGCCATACAAAAAAAGAATAAAGTACTCCAGAAGGTTAGGACACTACTAAAAGAAATGCTACCATCAGCAATAGTGTCAACCGATGCAGCCATCCATATTCAGTTGGATGAACTCCTCAATCAGATTGAAACATCAGGAGTTGAGCATCTGAGTACTTAAGCAAGCTCAAGGATAAAGAGCTTACAGCAAAAATGATAGAGGAAGTACAAAAATCAATTGTTGTTGGCAAGGTAAAACTTGTCAAATTCATTGCTAAGTTGTCCCCTCAACTCAAGCACATTCTTTATTTATTCCAGAAATTGTGTAAATTTTCTTTATTTATTAAAGATATCAAAAATAAAATTAATGCAATTGAGAAAGAGATCACCAATCTCTCATCTAAGTTGACCACTGAGCCTAATTCAGTTCAAAAATTTTACAAAAAGCTACAATAGCTCATGGCTCAATAGTTATAATTGAGGAATGAAGAGCGTAAAATTAGGATGGATATAATGACCCTTCAAACATTATTCCTGCCTCATCTCTCATTAGTATAGGAATAGATCAACTGAGCTACATGCTTATCAACTACACAAGAGGGAAACACTCTTGATGGCTTGATATCACTATTATCTGATATTCAAGCATAAAACTCATTGATGGAAAGTGTCAAGGACTCACTCTCAGTTGCCCTCACCAACACCTGGACCAAGTATAAGACTATTTTTGATTAGTTACCGCCTCTGGATGGAAATTAAGTTTTTAATGTTTGTCAAAAAGGGGGAGTAATATTATGATACAACAAAGAGGAAAGCCCAGCAAAGGGGGAGTAATTCTACACTTAGAGAGTAATATAGTTTTGTTAACACAATTTTGAGTATTGTATACAAGGGGAGTATACCGAGCAGAATATACAAAGTATTTAGAGCACACAAGTACAAAACAGAACCGAACATGCAAAATTCAGAGTTATATACAGAATAATGATAAGGGGAGTATATCTGCATACACTATTTTTTTGACTATTGTATATATTGTCAAGTATAGTCATTTTGCAAGTATATAGTTTTTGAGTTATGACTTTGTAAGTAGTTTTTGTCAAACATCTCAACTAATGTCAAAAGGGGAGATTGTTACTACTTATCAAATTGCCATTAGTTTCATATCCAAAGTCATACTATATATTCTAGTCAGTTAGTATTACCGAATCATGCAGTCGGTACACATAGAGAAGTTGGTATGAATGTTGGAGTATTCGGGTATTTACTTGATTAATTAAACATTATTTGTTTAATTATTTAAGTTCCCTTTATCTCTTTTACACTTAAGCTAACTTTAGGTGCATGCAATTAATTATTTTAATTAATTATTATGTGCAAACCTAGGTTTTCCCTTTTTAGGGTTTCTTGACCTATTAAAGGTTGAGTTCATTCTTTTCATTGTAAGAATCACATTACATATTTTTGTGAATATTGAGCTCTCTCTTTTTGAGCATATTCTCTGTGTTTTGTATGTTCTTCAGATTTTGCTTCATTGCTTCTCCTTGTAACAGGTTATTCGGCTTGCAGAAGATCTTCAGGCTCCTATGGTGTTGTATTTTCTCAACTCCTATATGGTATCAGAGCCGGTGTCTTCTCCCTGCCGCTCGGCACCCTCCGGCGGCCTTGCTGCTCCCGCTGACCACTACAACCTCTGGCCACCTCCAGAGCCCCAGCTCGCCGCTCAGCCTGCGGCCTCCGCCCTAGCCCCCGCCGCTCCGTCCCCGGCCGTCGCTCAGTTCCCGGCTGTCGCTCCAGCTCCCCAGCCCTTTTTTCCGGTCGGCCACCGCTCTGCCACCGGGCCACCACCTGGCTGCCGCCCAGCCATCAGATCTCTGCCTAGCCGCCACTGGTGCACCACCCACTGGCCACCGGACCACCAACAAGCACCCAGACCCCCTTTTTTGGCTTTTTCAGGGGTGTTTGGTTTTTTGGCCCTATCTTGGGCATACGGAGTCATTTTTTCAAGAACGAATAGGCATCAGAAAGCTAGTTCCAAGGCCGACCTCATGGTGTTGGTAATTTTTTCCAATTTTTCTATTTGACTATGTTTTTTTACAGTCAAAGTGAGGTCTCTTTTTTGCACTCCGGGAGACGTAGAATGAGCATCCGACCTCCGTTTTTTGAAAACTTTATATTTTCGAAAAGCGTGTTCTGTGTACTTTCCAAAAATATGAGTTTTTTTCTAGATTCTACTCCTTGCATATTTCATTTAGTTTTTTTCTTTTCAGCACTCTGGTGGATATCGTGGTTATTTCAGGTCCTAGGATCTCTTTTCTGAGTAGGGTGTCTTTGTTTTGCTTCTCGTTTCTATTTCCAGTCTTCTTATCATTGTAGCTTGTCATTATGCAAACGCACTAAGATAAAGTGCCATCATGCATTGTTTACTTGGAATCTTGCATATCTTGTGTCTTGTTGTACATGCAGTGTTGATCAAATGCCATGAGGAGGTTGATGTTTGCCTTTGTTTGCCATCTTCCTTTGTCAAGTGAGTGTTCCTTCCATGACATTCGCCTCATGATGATGTGTCTTAGCACCTTTGATGTTCTTGGTTCTTCGTCATGAAGTTGTTTTTGGCTGTCCTTTTCAGTGTTCATGTCCCTCTCCCACTTCTGCATTATGGGGAGGTTTATCCTGTTGGTTCTAATGCTTCTGTGGTTCGATTGATCAACTCTTCAGGCTTTGGTTTCTCATGCCATCTATATCTTCAATTTCAGTTGTTTTGCCTTGTTTGCCTCCTGATTCGAGTAGTGTCATTTGAGGGCACTCATGCAGATTACAATCTTCTCTACCTGGTCATGTTCTAGTTCAGTGGATGTTCTTCAGATCAGCAGTTATTCTTTGACAGAGTTTGCATGTTCTTCATTCTTCAGTGGTGTTCTTTTATCTCTTTTTGGAGAGGAGTTTTTTCCCACTGGGTTTTCTCCTTTGTCTCCGTTTCATAGAGATTTCATTGTATTTGGGTACCTGATCAGTCCTTGTTGCCAAGACCCATCTTTATTGCTTTCAATAGTTTTTCTAGGTTTTAGCTTCTCCCTAAGTCTAGCTTAAGGGGGGGTGTTGGAGTATTCGGGTATTTACTTGATTAATTAAACATTATTTGTTTAATTATTTAAGTTTCCTTTATCTCTTTTACACTTAAGCTAACTTTAGGTGCATATAATTAATTATTTTAATTATTATTATGTGCAAACCTAGGTTTTCTCTTTTTAGGGTTTCTTGACCTATTAAAGGTTGAGTTCTTTCTTTTCATTGTAAGACTCACATTAAATATTTTTGTAAATATTGAGCTCTCTTTTTGAGCATATTCTCTGTGTTTTGTATGTTCTTCAGATTTTGCTTCATTGCTTCTCCTTGTAACAGGTTATTCAGCTTGCAGAAGATCTTCAGGCTCCTGTGGTGTTGTATTTTCTCAACTCCTATAATGAACAATCTAGTCGGTTATAGAAGAAAGCAGTCACAGAATGTATTATTCACTGAGCTATTTACCGAGTGGTAAAGTTAACTCACTAAGTTGATATTCACCAAGTGAAACATTTTACCAAATACATTGAACCTAGACATACACATGAAAATGTGTTACAAGATCGAGGCACATCTAACCATTTTTGCATTGGAAATTGCATTAGGAGATTGTGTGTGATTACAAGGTCAATCTAACCAATGAGATATTTTGTTTAGTTATTCATTCAAAGAATCTTTTTATAAGATCAAAGCAATGAATTAAATCACCGCTATAAGAGATCTACTTATACAGCATGATTCTAGGGTTAGAAAGGGGGAATGTGTGTGTGTATGCATGAAGGAAGACTATTATAGAGACACATAGAGGTCACCAAGAAGGTTATCAGTGAACAGTTGAAGAACAGAGTAAATAGAAGGGTTTACCGAGTTTCATTATGGGTTACTGAGGTATGGTACAAGCTAGGTAATCTTATTTAGAGCACATAGAATCTGCTTTAGCATTTCAGATGTAAAGTTGTAGATATTTGTAATGATTTTATTGTAATATTTTGAAGTTGTAAGAGAAACCTTTAATAGGGTAAAAGACTCTAACCAACTCTATAAATTGTAAATCCTTTAACTAGGGGCTACACTTATATAGTGTTGTAAAATCCTTTAGTAAGGTAGATCTAACTGATCTTGATACTCCTAATAGGGTAAGCTATCAGAAATAACTAAATGTAGCTCTAACCTAGCAATCTTTATTATTGTAGTAGTGAAGTTGTGGGTGCCATCCCCACTGCAGTTTTTTCTCTCTAACCATGAGTTTCTACGTGGCCAAAATATATGTTTTATGGAGTGAATCATGTATGATTGTTATATGTTGATTTTAGTTTTAGTTTATGTTACTACACTATTCTGTTTATGCATAATAGTAAGGTTATTATCAAAGAAAAGTTTTGGAGTACTGATTCACCCCTCCCCTCTCAGTACATCAACTTTCCATATTGGGCCTAACAACTAAGACCTAGGAAGGTGTGGAACAAGCCTAACCCTTATTGACCTAAGTAAGGGTTTCTTGAATCTCATGAGTAGATGAGACCTTAGGAGTAGTTTTTCAACTTGTTGGTGGGTGGATTAGGCAAGGTCAGGGGATTCCACAAGTAGGGGAAGTCCTAGAGACCCTAGGGTGTGGTTAGAAAACCTGGTGATCCAAGGGAAGGATCCAAGAGCATAGACTAGGTTAGTCTATCCCAAACCCCAGCCCATCTTTAACACCCAAGAAGAAGACTCAACAAACCATTGCTCCAATTGACAAACTTCTAGATGAAATAATAGAGGATGAAAAGCTGAAAAACATCAATAAATTATATGATTCATTATCAGTTGATGACAAGGAAAATTTGAAAATAGTGTAATTCTACACTTGGACATTTACAAGAAATTTCTAATGCAAGTTGTAGATGAATTACCGGCAGAACTGTTCAAAAGACTTGAAGCTAGAAGGCAAGCTGTTGTAGAGCTTGATAAGAATATGAAAATTGAAAGAATACTTGTTGTTTATCCTGTCAACTCAGCAAAAGAGATAGATGAACTAATCTCAGAGGCTAATTGATCAGTATTTTCAACTGCTAAATGACATGTAGCACTTATGGTTGGTAGAGTGAATGAGGTAGCAGAGGAAACTGCTAATGCATGTGACATATTCCTTGTAGAGAAGGAAAATCAAGAAGAATATAGAAACCCTAAACCCATCAAAGTATATCAGAAGGATAAGGATAAGGGAAAAGGCAAGGTTGGTGGACCACCTAGCATAAAAATAAAAGATAACTTATCCCCACTACCTCTAGATACTCCACTGGTAGTTACCATTGACAATCAACTGACTAGTGAGAGTATGGACATACCACAAGAGGACAGAAATCCCAATTCTGAAGTGTTATATACAGTTGACATTGACACACAAAAAGTCAATATTGTGGTAGATAACGATACAACTGGGAAAATAGATATGGCTAATGAGCCACCGGTCACAAATGGTACAGAAGGTAAACTTGCAGATGACAACATAGAGCAACAGGCTCCATCATAGCAATAGGTTCATACAGAGACAGTGTCACCGGCATCGGCTGAGAAATCCAAACCTTTGCTTAAAGAAATGGAAACACAAACTGACCTACCAGAGGTCACCACAAGAAAGGAAATTGCCCCCACCGATGGTATACAGAGTGTTGGTTCATCAAATGTAGAATTCAAATCAACTAATGTAACAGAAGTTCTTTTGGATTCCATCAAGAAGATAACAAATTGTAGTTCACAAGCATACAAGGCAATAGATGATACCATTCCAATTTTGAAAATGATAGCACCTAAATGTAATGTAGATAATAAAGATTCTTTGAGTCAACTTGACACTTTGTCTAAGTATATTACTGACAACACTGTGACAGTTGATCAAATAAAAGAGGAAGCATTCAAGGAAAGACTAGAGAAAGAAAAACACAAATTCTTTGAGGAGGAAATAAAGAAGTGTACAAGGCAATTTGACACACTTTTACCGAAACTGTGTAGTACACTGAAGGAATTTAAAACTTTGTAGAGGGATACATGTAAAACTAACCTTTTGACAGTTGATATAGACAAGAAGATCAGCAAGATACAAGAGGAAATAAATAAACTAGCTGATAATTTCATCAATTCATCTGATTCATTATCAATGTTTGAGTAGAAAATAACAGGTTTTGAGGAATAACTACTAAAGTTGGAAAGACAAAAAGAAAGGATAAAAGGAAAGGCTAAAGATCTACAGTGGAGATAGTCCAAAATTGGATTACCTCACCTCCTTAAGAAAAGAAATATCTGATGCTTTGATTCAAGGATAGAAAACACCGGCAAAGAAAATGCAACACCTCACTGGTACAATTCAAAGGATTGAGGCCACAATAAAAGATAGTAAAAAGTTCATTGAAAGCCTGAATCTGGTTTTGGCAGATCTTTTTCAAATTGTAACCAACTAGTTACAAGGGTGAAACAGGAAACCACACTCAATTGACACTTTGACAACCTTTGTCATTGATGCCAAAGGGGGAGTAGTGGAATGAGAAAAATAACCAGCAAATGACTCATCAGCTTAGGGGGAGCACATATTCTTTTGGTACACAAAGTTTTGATAAGACAATTCCGGCAGACTCTTTTGGATAAATATTTTTGGATTTTTCTCATGAGTGTTGCCATAAATGCCAAAGGGGCATATTGTTGGCAAATGCACACTCCAATGAGATATTGTAGGTGATTGAAGGTTTTATCATTGATGGCAACCTTACAATCCTATGACATGAGCAAGGCAATTTATCGGCACTAGCAAGGTCAAACTCTACACCAGCACACAGACCACCGACACTAGCAGTAAAAGAAAGAATACTAGCATAGAAGCCGACACGAATCCTAACAATATACCTCTTGTGAATACTTTCACAATTTTAATATGAGATCCATAGAAATCCAATGCTAAAAACCAATGAACCTCATCACCTCAATAATACTAAAACAATAAAGAAAACATGTGTTCATTTTCAGTCTTGACCCCAAGAAAGATAGAAAAAACTCCACAACTCATATCAGTGCCTTATCCAAGCTACAAAGTCACCCAATTTAAACAAGACTTCCAAATCTAGACATTCTCATACATCTCATCACTTCGGATTTCATTAATCTAATACATGCCTGACATATATATAAGCTCTTTCCCTTTAAACTAAAATTGTTTATCAAATTCAAAGCAACAAACAATTGATTTACTAACAGATATATTTCAAGTATATTTAATTCCTCTCCTGAAGAGAAAAGCCTAAAACATATCTGTAAGATTTCCTTGAAATACCTATTCAATCTAATAACCCTAAATTATCCAAAAGAAACTAGTAAATCAATGAATGCACACAAGTAGACAATGAAGATTTAGGCTCAGAAAGTTCTGATCTATATATTAATATTCTTTTTGAAAATATTACATAACTCAAGGTGATTTCTGAAAGAACAAGAAAACCCTATATATATTTTAGCAGAGTTTCTTTACAAATTCTTGTGATCATTTTTTTCCTAAAGTCCTAGTATCTATTTATAAAGATATGGATGCAAACAAGCTTCGGACTTCCCTAGGAAAAGTTTGTTACAACCATGATTCCCGCTAAAAAGAAATTGCAATCATTTCATTCCTAATGGCTTTGAAGTTTGTTATTCCGCTACAACATCTTCCAACTATTCTTGAATCTCCACTTTTTGCACTGCATACTTGTTTTTCCACTCTTGGAACATGTCGTCACTAGGCCAGGAGAAGTTAACAATCTTCTTCTTTAGTTTATTCAACCTTTTCCATGTGTTCCTTAATTGCTTAACCTTTGTCTCCAAAAAACCATAATGTGACTTCATTTTCTCAAATTTCTTCAATTTTCCAAATAAATAAAGATGTGTCATCTGTGTTGATGACTTCATTTATCCATTGAGACAAGTTATACCCTAGTTCATCAAGCCACACCTTTTCATCTTTCAGCTGACTTGAACTAACAAAACCCCCAGGAAACAATTCAAACTTATGGTTATCATATTCTTTTCTATACAAGTTGGCCTTTCTCTCTACACCGGCTCTTCCTTCTGCTAACCTGGTCATGTTTTTCACTAACTCACAAGTAAATTTAATATTTGCAACAGAATCTGCCTCTTCATAAGATGAACATATAAGCTCCAAATCCACCTCTCTAGGCATCCACTTATTCAAAATTGGCTCCAAAGTAGCCTTGTCTTCTTTCAAATCAATCAACAAAGTCAAAATTTTCTTCATATAAATATACACAATAGAAGCTCCTACCGTGTCAAGAAATTTTAAGATTGTGCCTCTGACTTTTTCCTCATACTTATTTGCAAATAGGGCCTGAGCCTGTTTTAACTTTTCCATTTCATCTTGTATGGTCTCAGTTGCTTGAAAACCAGAAGTCATAGGAGAAGGGGGAAATTCAATGATTGGACTGGTGGGTGGAGGTTTTGCTAGAGAAGAGGCAATCAATAAAGTGGAAGATTCACCTTTCTGGCATTGCCCTTCTAATTGATTCTACAACTTGGCAATGATGTTATCCCTATGGGCTATCTCTCCTTTGGCTTCATTATAAGCCTTTATAATTGTTTCTAGTTTTACCTGGAGGTGAACTTTTTCCTTGGCTTCCTTTTCGGCTACTGCCACACTGAATTTTGTTGATTCCAAAAATGTGTTGGCAACTTCTACTACACCTGTATCCTGCACTCTTTTCACAATCATACCTCCAAGGTATCTTGACCTTGAAGTGTCCTTCCTCTTTTTGCTTTCATCCCTCCTTAGAAACCACATGAGCAAAGCAACATGGTCCTTGCTAAATGTCACTCCTTCCAAGGGCTTTGTTTCTTTCCTTATTGCTTCAAGCACAGGTGCATCTACTATATCCCACTCATGGAGAATTAGGACACCATCTTTTTCTACCATTTCTCTCCCCTGTTCAGGAGTAATGGTTTTGAATTATGTCATCATTTTTTGTTTTACTTCTTCCTCCACTCTAGATACATTTTTGTGGGGTTGTTCACTCTTCCTCTTTTCACATTTGGCTTTGAATTTTTCTATATTTTGCTTCCAAACAAATTGCAAGGAAGATCATGTTGTAACAAAATTATTATCAGCCAAGAACTTTTCACTGGCCTGTTTGATGCTAATATCTAACTCTTTTCCTTTAAACTCCTTTGCGGTCAAATCCATTTCAGCACTTGGTGGCTCTTCAGGCATCCCTTCTTGTACTTCTTCATAAGTATAGGCAATCTCACAAAGACTTCCTAACTGCAATAATTTCTTAGTCACTGCATGTTCATCTCCCACATGGATTGGGGATTGGGATGGAGAGTATAAAGGCTCACCTATTAGCACCTCTATTCCCACCCTTTGCCTTTTAGGGGAATCTTGGATGTCAACTACATCTTCTATTTCTCTTTTCCCTTTGAAGTAGAAGGCTCACCTCTGACTAGCACTAGCACACTGTATTTTGGCCTCTTGTGCATCACATATTCACCTGGAGGGATGGCCTTAGCAAAGACAGGCTTGGTTAGAACCAACTTAGCCTTTTCCAGGATCATTTTTCAATATAACTTCCCTTTTTTCCTTTAAGGTCTGCATTAAATCTTCAAAATAAAGTATCAAGAACTTATCCTTTTCCTCAAAGGGAGTAAAACTGGACAAAGGGTCATAACCAATATCAAATTGGTGGATAAAATCAAGAGCCCTTTTATATACTATCCATTTTTCCTTTCTCAATTCCTGTTCATCAAGGTTGAATTCATTTCTAATCAAATCCTCAGGAAAATGGACAACCAGGGTCAGCAAACCTTCATACTGCAATAGACAACCTATATGGCTGTAGGAAATCATCAAAATGTTTCCAACCACCCTTGGTGATTACAAATTGATGTGCAATGGTGACAGTTAGGAAAATTGTCCCTTTCCCCCTATTTGTTAATTCTGCTTCTTGCAAACCTTTAATTTTCCTCAGGACCTCTGCAATTCCTATCTTCAATGGGACTTGATAGGGGAGAAAATATGGAGTTCCTCTGAAACCATAGACTCTGAACATAGTAGAAATAGGGTACAAGTATATGTCGCCCCAATTATGCACAATCTTAATATCTTGAGGAAATTCCTTATGCCTAAGGAATTCAAGGAGAGCATTAGGAATTCTAGGGTTTTGTGGGCACAAGAGGATCCTAAGCCTAGATGTAAAAGACCTATCAAACTTCAAGTAACTTGCATCCTCTCTATCCCAAGACAAAATTGTGCTCCACAATTGAATAGGTATCTCCTCATTATCCTTTTCCTTAACCAGGTCCATATCATTAGCAAAATAATCAGCCCCTTTGAATAAAAACATGTGCATAAGAAGAGAATACCATCCAAAAGGTCTGTCTACCTTAGAATTTTTTATCCCCATCAACCCTTCATGAATGGCATCAGTGAGATAAGGTGCAAAATCAAAAGTTACTGCTAGAGATGGGTTCAAATTTTGTGCTAACATAAGCATGTAATAGGTTGGCATGGTTGTTGCAGCATCTTCCCCAAAAATCTGACACAAGCACCAATACATCCCTTTAGCTCTCAAAGTAAATAGATTTAGAGAGAAAGGTTCCATGGTGCTAGGGCATACAACAGTCAATCCTCCTATTTTGACAAAAAATTCTTTCAAAGGGCCACTCTTGAGGTGATCTCTCTGCACATTATAGACCTGTTTAAGTGTTTCAAAATTGATGGGCTGTAAATAATTTAACACCTCACAAAGTCTGAATACTTTCCTCAACTCATCATCATTTATTTCAATTAATGACCCCCCAATTACATTTCTCACACATCTAGCAATAGGATCATAGTTATTTGCAATCTGGGTCAATAGGTCCACATCCATGAAAACCCCAGGGACTATGAGCTTTACAACATCTAACTCCCATATACTATTCATTGGAGTAGAGGAATTTCTCTGGCCAAATCCTAGTTTGAAGAGTCCTAGACCTGATATCCCTATCTGTGAATTCTTTGACCAACTCCCTTTGTCATATAAATCGTTGCCAATTCTCAGGCGGGGAGCTTTGGGCACTAATTCTTTCATTTTTGTTGCAGCATTAGTAGACATAGTTATTTATTTTAAGAAATCATCACAAATGGCTCTCTCCTGATAATTCACCTTCCTTGTGAAATCTCTTCTAGGTGCCATCTTTGAATTTTAGTTATTACAATTAAAACTTAACAGACCTCTGAGAATTCAAGCACCCAGTGATACCAATTCAAATTGTAACTTTCAAGTAAGATGCAGAAACTTACTTGTTGGCCTAAAGAAATTTACTTTGTGCACCAGTTCCTCTACAAGACTCTTTGAAATGATGGCAAGGTTTCAGCTGATGTGAAGCTTATTACGGAAACTGAGCATTGAATAGAAACATTAAGCCACAGGCTTTAGCAATCAATTCGCAATTAAATTCAAAATATGGCCCCAACAGACCACAAAGAATTTTCTAAGTGTCTTGCCATTTTGTTGTTTTGCGAAGGATAAAAACCCCGCATCTTTTCATTGCAAAATAGCACGCATCATTGGATCAATTTTGAGATGCACAAATTTTAACTCCTTTAACCTTTAAAGTGGGCCCTCTTACACGGAATCCACTTGTCCTACAGATTCCTAACAAATAACCCCCATGTGTTGGCCATTCATTCACTCAAAAACTTTGTCAATCTCCACATCTAAACTGCCACATGTCTTATCTAGCCACAGATTTCATCAATATTACCACTTAATCAAACAGGCCCCTCACGATCCATTTGGAGCCATGTACCCAACTTACAGATCACCTTTTACCTTAGCCAGACATCCAGCTATAATGCCACCTCATCCGCTGCATAACTGCCAGCTCGTTTTCACTACTTCGCAAAGAGTAAACTTCATTTTGCTTCCGGGTATGAAAAAATCCACACCATTGGATCTTCTTAGATATGCACATCTTTTATCCAGCAAGCCACCCTTTTTCTGGGCCCACTGCCCTTTTGCTACTTCGCGAAAGGTAAACTTCGCACATCTACACCATGCGAAATAGTGCCAATCGTCAGATCATGAAAGAGATGCATGATCCTTAACTCATTCTTTAGCTTACCTGTCGGGTTTGCCAATCTTTCACTACTTCGCAAAGCATAAACCTCACCCATCTTTTGATTGTGAAACAATGCAGACCGTTAGATATATCGGAAGATATTTGTCCTTTAGCCTTCCTTACGACTGTTTTACCCGGGCTCGCCACCTTTTCGCCACTTCACGAAAGGTAAATCTCATGCAACTTCCCTTTGCGAGATCGCGTGACCCGTTAGATCAATTACCACTTGCACTATCTTTATGAAGCTCGACAAAGAAATAAAAACTTAGGAGAAGGTGAAAAATTAAAACATTATTAAAGACCAGCCTAAGGCAAAACCTAAAAGGGGGAACCTCTCCTCATGATGGACCGACCCTTCCACTTAAGTGGAAAAAGTAACAAGGAATTATAACACAGGGATTTCAAGATAGAAGAAGGGTAAACTACAAAAACCTTAAACCCTTAGACTAATAAGCCTCAGAGGCAAAATGAAGTACTAAGCACAATTTTGCAGATCTTAGCAGATTAGAGAACAAAATCACCCAATAGTCAAAATAGTGATAACAATAAACAGTGTCAATATTATTCTTTTTTTCTTATATATGCTTGGTAAACTTTTTAACATGACCAGTGACATTGGCACGACATACCCTCTGGCTCCACGTGAATGCTTTTGACCTGGAGCTATGAAGCGGTGAGGCCACAAATGGGGACCTCATCCCCACACTTCACTTGTTCAAATCTGCGAGCACAATGGCCCAGCGAAGGCACAAGGCCTCACAAGCACAATGGCCCAGTAGGGATTTGAACCTTGGTGGTTGCTTCACCAATGAAGTGTTTAAACAGTGACACTACATGTCCAAATACATTGTCAATATTGTTCTTAACATCTAATGATATAGTTCCTTTTCCTTTGATCATGCATGCTTTGTCATCTCCAAATCTAACCAAACCGCCATCAAATTCTTGCAAAGATAGAAACTTCCCTTTATCTCCAATCATATGATGTGAACAACCACTATCAATTACCCATTCATCCTTGTCTTCAATTTAATCAGCAAGATCCTTCTCTTCAGGTATATTCTCTTCTAGTGCCAGAACATCTTCCTTGATAGCCAGGAACACCAATTCTTTTCCATTTCCGTAACCACTAGCAGAGTCTTCTGTCGGTTCATCATCAAAATCAGTAATGCCTTCCTCATCTGCTATGTAGCATGATTTGTCTCAATTTTCTTGTACATATACTTGTTCTGATATCCAAGGTTAGGCCTAAAAGATCTTCTAAATCTTTCTTCAAATCGTTAATTCCTTTTAGGACATCTAGATGCAAAATGACCAATCTTATTACATGCAAAACATTTAAAAGGTGCTTTTCCTTCATACTTACTTCCTACTGGTCCTTTAGGTACTCTTCTAGCAAATAGTGCTTCAAGTTGCTCAAACTCATCATCTTCTCTATTCATATCATCTAATTCCTTTGCATATAAATATTTCCAATCTTTCTTACCAGTTGCTAATGCAGATGCATGAAAAGAAGGTTCGGTATTCACAACTCCAAATTCTTCAAGCTCAAAAGCATATAACTTCCCAACCAAGGTATCTCTATTGACAGATGTATTATCCATTGTTCTCAACTCATTAATAGCAGTAACCTTCATCTTGTAAGCCATTGGTAGGGCTCTCAAAAATTTAGAAACAATTTCATCTTCACTCAGAGTTCCACCACAACATTGAATTCCCATAACAATCTCATTTACTCTTTCCATAAAAGCAGTAATCCTTTCATCTTCTTCCATCTTCAAGTTTTCATATCTCACTCGGTAACCATCAAATTTAGTAATATTCACTGTAGGGTCACCTTCATTAAGAGTCTCCAACTTATCCCATATAGCCTTTCCAAATGATTTGTTAGTCAATCCCATTATTTGCTGATCAAAAAGTGTACACAAGAGGGCTTATCTTTCTCTACAATCATTCTCAAGCTCCTTATCTAGGTTTGTTAGAGGAGGATTGTCAGATGCCAGATTATGAGGTGCAACACCATTCTGTGTGATCTCCAAAATCTCCTTGCCAAGACATCTCAAATGAGTCTCCATCTGAATCTTCCACATTGTGTAATTTGTTCCATCAAACCTAGGGATATCTCTCTGAAAGATAGCTCCAGATGAACTGGATGAACTTAAACTGTTAGTCACCATAGGATCTTCCTCAAGTAGTTAAGCTTTCTGCAGAGAGGACCAAATCTCTGATACCAATTGTTAGACAGTTCAAATAACTGAAAGACAACTGAGAAGGGGGGGTGAATCAGTTGTCATAGATTACCAAAACATTTAGCAATTAAAACTTTAATACTGGAAACCAAAACATTAATATCAGAATATTTAAACCAAATACCGTAATAACAATTAAACCAATTAAGCATAAACAATAATCACAAAATAAATACAATCCACATGACACCAAGATTTATACGTGAAAAACCTGGTAAAGGGAAAAACAACGGTGGGAAGCCTACCCACAGTCAGATAATACTTCTGTAGAAAGTATGTGAATTACAATTGAGGGCCTTGCACTTGCAGGAAGGCCAATATCCTAGAGCGCACTACTCATCACAAAAGGAGTCTCACTGACTACATATAAATCTAAACTACAATCCGAAGAAATGATTGAACTGCAAAGATAGCATCTCTTATACCTAAGTACAGTTCTGATTAAGCTCAATACCGGAGGACTAAATCCTCTTACTTAAACCCAATTTGATCTCCAATGATTGACCAAATCCTTTTCCTGAATGATATTACATTATTTGCATATTACATATCCATATCTCATACTTATGACCATATACCATGATGATCTACAATGAGATCTTACATCATATATATACAAACCCTCGACCATAAACAACCAGGTCAACCACCAGACAATAAAACAATTATGTAATTACAAAACATGTCTTTTAGACCAAAAAAATAATATCCAACTGATAAGACATCCCGAAAATGTATCGAGAAGTCCAATCCACACATTACATTAAGTTGGTCCATAACCTAGATCAACCGGGACCCAATATAGGTCCACATGCTAAAGAAATGATCTCAATCAGCCAAGCCTTGAACACAGTCACCATCAGCATCCTGAAAATTCACTATAAGCTATACCAACACCACTTATGCATATCACCAAAGATCTTCATCAAAATCTCTGCTGGTGAAACCCTCACCGAAACCACAAGCCAAGCTTCCAAGCAAGAAGGATAACATCCAATCACCAGACCAAAACCAACATACTGGATATGAACATGAGTATCATGAATAAGCAAATTCCATAACCAAACCATATCAGAGCTGACTGGATTATTTCGGATCCAAACCAACCAGAAACCACTCAACCTACCGGGACCAAAAGGGTGTCGGTAAAGCATCCAAATAGCTAGTGTTGGCATCAATGACAAAACAGCAGTGCAACACATAATCAATTCCTCCCATTGGCCAACACAGTTTCCATCAATGACAACATAAATAACTAATCAAAGTCATCCAATCATGCAATCTCAATCTCTTCATCACAATGTCATAAAAAATAGTCCTTTACTAGTTCAGTCACCATTCTTCATATGCATTAGTTATGCCAATCATGCACACATTCTTCACTTGGAACTGAATCTTAATTTCTTCTCCCCCTTTGACAGCAATGCCAAAGGTGCATATGCATCGTCGGTCATCAAATCTCATTTATTATGCTCCCCCTGCAGAGTAGCCACCATTTCATCAATCCTCAATAAAAAATATTCAGTAAGCCCATTGGATTGATGCATCTCCTACATTTTAGTTCTTCTTATGTAAGGGTTTGACCCCTAATTTAGCTTTGAGGAACTCAAAGGTAGTCTTTGGCAATGGTTTTGTGAAAATGTCTACAAGCTGCTCTTTGCTTGTCACATACTCCACTATGACTTGTTTTTCTTGCACTCTCTCCCTTAGAAAGTGATATTTCAATTCTATGTGCTTTGTCCTTGCATGTAACACAATATTTTTTGAAACATTGATAGCACTTGTATTGTCACAATAAACACTTACCGGTTTATACATATCAAGTTTAAAACCTTCTAATACATGTCTCATCCAGATTCCTTGCGTGCAAATCATTGATGCTAGAACATACTCTACCTTTATTATTTACTATGATACACATGTCTGCTTCTTACTTGTCCAAGCAACCAATCTACCTCCAAGAAGAAAAGTTCCACCAATAGTGCTTTTCCAATCATCAACATTGTCTACCCAATCTGCATCAATAAACACTTCCAAAGAAAAATCATTTTTACAAGGATACCATAAATCATAATCTATTGTGCCTTTCAAGTACCGAAATATCATTTTCATTGCTACCAAGTGAGTCTCCTTGGGATCCTTCTGAAATATAGCAATCAAACCAACAACATGTGCAATATTAGGCTTACTATGAACAACATAATGCAACTTACCAATCATGGACCTGTATGCTTTTTCATCAATAGAGGGTGAATCATCTTGTTCAGATAGTTTAGACTTGTCACCATTGGAGTACCAACCAATTTACAATCCTTCATGCCAAATGTTTTCAACACTTCCTTTACATACTTACTATGATAGATAAATATTCCACCATCCAATTGTTGAAACTCCAACCCAATGAAAAACTTAATCTCACCAATAAGAGACATCTCAAATTCTTTCTTCATCTCCTCATCAAACGCCATGCATAAATCATAATCACCTCCAAAAATTATATCATCTACAAATACTTTAGCTATCAACACTCTATCTCCTTCAATCTTAAGATATATGTTATTGTCTTCACTAGTATATTGGAATCCTATCTTGATTAGGTGTGCATGCAATCTTTCAAACCATGCCCTCAGTACCTACTTAAATCCATACAATGCCTTATGTAACTTGCAAACCATATATTTATCTTCAGTTAAAGAAAATGCACCTGGTTGTTCTATGTACACTTCTTCCTCAAGGATGCCATTAAGAAAAGTAGATTTAACATCCATCTGGTAGACCTTAAATCTTTTAAATGCAACATAAGCAAGTAACATTCTTACTCCTTCCAATCTCACCACCAGTGCAAAGGTTTCTCCATAGTCTTCTTCTTCTTCTTGTGCATAGTCTTTGCATACCAACCTTGCATTATTCCTCACAACCTTTCCTTCTTCTTTCAACTTGTTTCTAAAGACCCATTTAGTGTTGATCACATTCTTGTCTTCTGGTCTAGGAACAAGTCTCTATGTCTTGTTCTTCTCTATCTAGTCCAACTCTTCATTCATGGCAGTAATCCAATCATCATCCTTCAATGCCTCTCTTACTATTTTAGGCTCTATAATTTAAATCAGATAGGAGTTTTCTCTGATTTTCCTTCTTGTTTGTACACCAGCATTTTTATCTACTATAATTTGTTATTCTGAATGATTCAGTTTGACATGTCTTAGTATTATCGGTTCCAGTGTTGTGCCTTCTACTTCATGTTCCTCATCTTCTTCATCACTCTCTTCATTTACCAGTTGAGCACTTATTTCTACATTTTCCTACTCATCATTCTTGTGTACTTCTGGTTCAATGAACACAAATTTTTCCTCATATTTCTTAGGTTTAGATCTGCTGGTCTTATCAAAATTCTTGGAGAGTTCATCTACCTTCACATTTTCACTCTCAATGATCCTTTTTGTTCTCTTGTTATAACATTTAAAATCCTTATTTTTTGTAGAGTAACCAAGAAAAATACCTCATCACACTTTGCATCAAACTTTCTAGTGTGACCATCACGTTTAATGAAACATCTGCTCCCAAATTTTTTAAAGTAAATTACATTAGGAGTATTTCCATGCTATAATTCATAGGATGTTTTGTTGTTACCTCTCTTGACAAGCACCTGGTTCAAAGTGTAGGCAATAGTGCTAACTGCTTCTCTCCAAAACATTTTTGGTACTTCACCTTGAATTAACATGGTTCTAGCAACTTCAACAATTGTTCTATTCATTATCTTTGCTATCCCATTCTGTTGGAGTTCTCGGAGCTAACATCTACCTCTTGATTCCTTGTTCATCACAAAACTTCACAAACTCATCAAAAGTAAATTCTCCTCCCCGGTCAGATCTCAAACATTTCAAATTGTTCTCGGTTTCTTTATCAACTAAAGCTTTGAATATTTTGAATTTACTGAATGCCTCAGACTTTTGTTTTAGAAAAGTTACCCACGTCATCTTGGAAAAATCATTAGTGAAAATCATGAAATATCTATCACCAAAAGAGCTCTTAGTCCTCATAGGACCACAAAGATCACTATGAACCAAATCTAGAATATTTGTTCAAGAGAAATATTCAAACTTGAAAGATACAAAAGTCATCTTACCCATTTGACAATCCTTACATAACACATTATCTAGTTTAACAAGCTGGGGAAAACCTATCACAATACTTGATTTACTAACCTTTATCAAATTGTCAAAATTAACATGACAAAATCTCTTGTGCCATAACTAGCTATCTTCAATCTTTTCCACCAAATAACTATTCACAATAGTATTCAGATGAAATAGATTACCTCTTGTCTTCTTTCCAGTAGCAATCAATTCTCCATTACTTCCAAGAATCCTACACACTCCGCTTTTAAATTCTAGAAGATATCCCTTATCATTTAACTAACCAACACTCAAAAGGTTATGTTTTAATCCATCAACCCAAAAGACATCATCTGCATTTCTTTTTCCATTTAATGAAATAGTTCCTTTACCTTTAACCATGCAGGGTGTGTTGTTACCAAATCTTACCACATCACCATCAAATTCTTCAAGGGATAAGAACTTGTTTCTATCACTGGCCATGTGGTGTGAGCAACCACTATCTATTATCCATTCCACTGCTATCCATGTGAGACACCAATACCTTTTCATCAGTTGGATCTTCCTTCACAGAAACAAAAACTATCTCCTCATTGTCATCATCTTCTGATTCTTCATCAATTACTCCATCAACTACAACATAGCAATGTTTCTGTCCTTTTTGTTTGAATTTCAAGAACTTTTCTTTTCTATCATCGTTAGGACAATTTGCAGCAATGTGTCCAATCTTATTGCAGGAAAAACACTTCAAGGGTAATTTACCTTTATACTTACCATTGCCTCTAGGAAATCTTCTAGCCAATAGTGCCTCAAGTTCCATCAGATGAAGATCTTCATTATCATCCTCAACTCTGCTACCACCATGACTAGACCTGCAGTCATGATTATGACAAATATCCTTTCCTTTCCTAACAGATGTATCGGTTACAAAACCTTTAAAAGAAGATTTAGACAGTTTTGAAACACTATTATCAAAGTTATTTAACTCAAATGCAGTCAACTTTCCAATAAGAGAATCAACAATGGCTTTATCTTTAGAGATAGATCTCAATTCTTGAATTGTAGAAACTCTAATAGCATATTGTGGTAGGAGAGTTCTAATCATTTTACTAACAACAATATCATTATCAATATTACCTCCAAAACACTTAATACCTCCTACAACTTCTTTAATCCTTTGACCATATTGTGCAATGTTCTCACCATCAGACATTTTCATGTCATCAAATTTGACTCTTAAACTTTCTTATTTTGCTCTTTGGACATATTCATCTCCTCCATAAATTAATTCTAATTTCTCCCATACCTCAAATGCAGTTTCTAATCCATGAACATCAATATACTCAGAATCAGATAAAGTACTTACAATTTCTTCCAAGGCTTGAATGTTTTCTTGTTGTTCTTTAAGCTCATCTGGTGTCAAGGGCCTGGTAGTAGGAGCAACATACTTGGTTAACACATGATTCCAATACTAAGCACCCAATCCTTTAATGTATATCTTCATCAGGTCTTTCCATATCTAGTAGTTGTCCTTGGTAAACTTGGGACCCTCCTTCTTCATCATCTTTCTTCAGGATCTTTCCCTCAAGCTGTTAATATTTCTACACACAAGGACCAATGCTCTAATAACAATTGAGCATCTGGTTAATACTGAGAGTGAGGGTGAATCAATATTAATAATAATTTCAAACTCAAAACTTTAACTTGTAAAACTTCTTCAAATAAAACATAAACCAGTAATAAACTCTTTACCATTACTAGCAATCACTGATGACCAATTATTAAACTGGTTTATCAGAACAACTCATTAAGTGCTCATCAATATGCATAAACTGGAGGTAAAACATAATAGCACATAAAAAAATTCACCATATCAACACCATGGTTTTCATGTGGAAACCCAAATAGGGAAAAACCACGGTAGGAATTGGGACCCACAAAAATTGTGCACTCTTTTGGAATGCACCTTGTTAGGAGCCTGGCCCAATTAGAAGCTTACAATGATGCCTTGTTAGGAGAAGACCCTGTTAGGAGTCACCCGGTTAAGGGATTTAGATGGTAAGCCCTGTTAGGATCAACCTCGCAAGAGGATTTAACACTCAGATGTTGAGCTACCCAGTTAAGGGATTTACAATGTAAGGCCTATTAGGACCTACCCCATTAAGGGGTTTTGACTGTTGCAATTGTTAGAGAACAATAGTGAATGATCGGGGTACAACACTTAACTGTTTGCTTGATCAGATCCAATTAAGCTCAAAATCTACTACTCTCTGGTAGATCTCATACTTTGGTTTGGCTTCACACTTTTCTCAAAACCATCAACACAACAAACATCAACTATACCAACATAAATAACCTTTTCAAATTAGTCGGTTACAAAACCCTAATACCTACAACATAGATCTATTGGCATTATGGATGAATTTATTATGTGTTGCATTGATGTTTTGTCATTGATGTCAACACTAGCTATTATGGTTGGTTACTGACAAACAAGTTTTGGTTACCGGTAGAAATCTAGTGCTACTAGCAGAAGAGAATATCTATTGGACACTTCCTACATGTTTGGATCTATGGAGTATGTTTGATTTTATGTGTTACATGCTTCTGGAGCATGTTTTGGTTAGTTGGTATTGACTTGGTAATCGGATGCTATCATACACTCTTGTAATCCCTTACCATCATTGGTTTAAGGTTTAACCGGCAAATATTTCACTGAGAATCTTTGACAGGATGCATAAGTGGTATTGGTGCAGCTTCTAGATGGATTTCAGGATGTTGAAGATGTTCTTTGATCATGCCTCAGCTGAGTGATGACATTGGTTTGGTATGGTGGACCCAGATTAGGTTTGGTACTTATCTAGGTTATGGATCGGTATCATGTTAACATGTTCTCTACATGTTACCAGGATGATTTATGGATTGGTTATTGTTGTTTTGGTCTTAAGCTGACATGGCATATCATTCTAATATGGATGTATGTAATGATCTTATTGTAATATATTTTAGGTGGCTGACCTAATTGGTTTAGGCCTTAGGGTTGGTATAAAATGATGTAAGATCTCATTTTAGAAAACATATGTTTGTGGTGTGGAATGTAATATCATATGCGAAGGAGATTTGGTCGATCATAGGTGATCGAATTAGGATTAAGGAAGAGGTTAAAGGTCTCTAGTATTGAGCCTAACTGAGACTCTAATCAGGCATGGTAGATGCTATCTCTGGCAGTTCATTATTCTGGATTGTTGTCCATTTATCTTGAGATGGTTATTACCTCTCTATAGTCAATGAGACTCTTTTGTAATGAGTAGGCAATGTGCCTTTCTCCATGTGCAGGCCCCTCATTGTATCACATACTTTCTACAAAAGTATCATCTGACTGTGGGTAGGCTTCCCACTATGGTTTTTCCCTTTCTAGGTTTTCTACGTACAAATCATGGTGTTATGTGGTGGGGTTGCATTGTGTTGATTATCTCTTTCATTCTTAAGTTTTATTGCTTACCGATATCTGATTTTTCTATTCCGATACTTAATGTTTATATGCTTCGATTAAAGGTTATTAAGTGGATTAATTGATATAATTTGTTAACAACTAATTCACTCCCCCACTCTCAGTTGTTCACTGGTCATCCTAACAAGATCATCATAGATCTTTTACAACTCATTACAGATCATCATTGATCATCATATGGATCATTACAATCAATTACAACCATTGAATGATCATCGCATCTCAATCTGATACAAAGTCAAACCCTTAGAACACTTCACTAAGAACTTTGCATATTCCCAAGAATTTCGCTCTCCAAATGCTATAAAACATCTTTCAAACACTTCACATGATTTGTGCCACATCATCTCCAACATTTGAACTTGATGTAGATTACCACCAAACCAAAAATCATTAACAGTTAAGAGAATTCTTTACCGGTCCTTAAACCCTTCTTAAACCCTAGCAAAAATACAACAGAAATCATAAACATAATTTTTGATAACCAAAACATGATGCGGTTCCGGTCAGATACATATTACAATGATACAAGCTCACATTCTAAACCGCAACACTTCAATCATCACCAATCTCTAGATCAAATCAAAACATTCCTCATTTACCGATTAAGGCCCTAATTCCCAGTTCACTATCTATAATACCAGTAAGGCATTTCTGGTAGACAAAAAAGACTTAGATGACAAAATACAACATAGTAAACATCAGTTGCCATCAATGACAACATAAATAACTAATCAAAGTCATCTGATCATGCAATCTCAATCTCTTCATCATAATGTCATCACAAACAGTCCTTTATCAGTTATGCCAATCATGCCAACATGCACTCTATTTCTTTGTCTTTGTTGCTCTCTATTTCTGCAGTACTTCTGCACCTCTTAGCTCAGTTGCTACACCACCTTCTTTGTTCACAACTCTCTATATTCAGTAGTAATCACTCCATCAATTAAAAAAAATTATTTTTGTTGGTTTACCAAGTCATTATGTAATCTATGATAACCTCCATAAGATCGGTGAGATCATAACTCATCACAGATTAGACAAACATAGTTTGCATCATTGTCATGCCACATGATCTATACAATTTCCTAAGTAGCATGTAGATCATTCATTCAGTCGGTTGAGTTGGAAATTCAAGTTCCTAGAAAGTCAAGCTTGCGCCAATATGTGTTCTACAAGAATCAAGACCATTGATCATGGTGGTTCCATGCGCCACACCATCAAACACCTTAGCTAGTTTTCATTCACACTTTGTCTCAAGATCACGCATACATTCTTGCCAAGAGTTGAAGTTCAAATGTGCATCTGAGAGATCAAGTAGATTTATTCTTATGTATCTGCTCTACAGATTTGTTGTCGGTCATTATTAATTGTTGCATCTTTCTTCTTCAGTTCAAACACTGGTTTCAAATTACTATCTTTAGTAGTCTTCACCTTCTTATAGCCTGAACATCTTATGAATTGAAGATCTTCTGATGTTCTCGAGCCTCTCACATAATCTTTTGTTGGTTCACCATTAATGCATTCTTCATCCTCTATCGACTAGCTTAGATTTGATCAACAAACACCTCATTTATGTACACCAACTCTGCAACCACTGAATTCAGTATATTAGCTTCTATATTCGGCCACTTGAGAGCCACATGTCTTCATTTTTGGCATCCAAAGCATCTGGTAAAGCTTTGTCAACCTGTGAGAGTTCAGAAATACAACACCATAGAAGCCCAAATGATCTCTGCAAGCTGAATAACCTATTATAAGGAGATGCAAGGAAGCAATAACAAAAGAAAAAAAATACATAGAAAATATGCTCAAAAGATGAGAGCTCTATATTCACAAAATGTGTAATGTGATAATGCTACAAAGAAAAGAAAATTAACCTCTAATAGGTCAAGAAACCCTAAAAGGGAAAACCTAGGCTTGCACATAATAATTAATAAAAAGAATTAATTATTATGCACCTAATGTTAGCTTAAGTGTAAAAAGAGATAAAGGGAACTTAAATAATTAAACAAATGTTGTTTAATTAATCAAGTAAAGATCCGATTACTCTAACACCCCCCCTTAAGCTAGACTTAGGGAGAAGCTAAAACTTAGAACAACTACTGAAAGTAGGAAAGATGGGTCTCGACAACAAGGCCTGATCAAGTACCCAAATACAATGAAATCTCTATCAAACAGAGAAAAAGGAGAAAACCCAGTGGGAAAAAACTCCTCTCCAACAAGAGATAAAAGAACACGCTGAAAGAAGAAGAAGGAAGGAAGGCCTCATAAAGACCCGCCAAGGACAACTTCCTTCACCCCAAGCATAGATCACAACTGAAGATAGCGCAGCGATGTAAAAGGTTTTGTGAAGATGTTTGCAAATTGCTCGACAGTGGGAATGTACTCCAGAATGAGAGAACCTTCCTGAATCACTTAGTGGATAAAATGCATGTGAAACTCAATGTGCTTCATCCGTTGATGCTCTACTAGGTTGTGGGAAATATGAATAGTACTCTAATTGTCACACCAAAGAACAGTGGGACTATCAGGAGGAAAACCAAACTCATTCATCAACTGTCGAAGCCATAAGATCTCTTGACTTGCAAGCACATCAACTCGGTACTCAGGCTCTGTAGATGATAATGCATGAGCATTCTACTTCTTGCAAAACCATGTGATAGGACCAGAGCCAAGACCAAAAACAAAGCCAAAAGTAGACTACCAATTAGTGATATCACCAGCCCAATCTGAGTCAGTGTAACCAACAATGTGAGTTTCCCCTAATGTATAGTGAATGCCATGAGAAATAGAGCCCTGAATGCACCACAAAATACATTTGGCAACTTGCCAATGACTCTCATGAGGATCATGGGAGAATCAAGAGACAAGGCCAACCCCAAAGGAAAGATCAGGACGAGTGTGTGTCAGGTACAACAAACTGCCAACCAACTGCCTATAAACTGTAGAATCTACTGAAGGAGTGGGACAAGTAATAATAAAAAAAAACCCTAACTGAAATGGAGTAGGAGAAGGCTTGCAATCAAGCATGCCAAAGCGTTGAAGCATGTCAAGAGCATACTCCTGCTGGTAAATGTAGATCCCATCAAAATACCGAATCACCTGAAGACCAAGGAAATAGTGCAGAAGATCGAGATCTGTCATCTCAAACTAGTCCATCAAAGCTTGCTGAATATGTTGAATCATAGAGGATGAGCTACCCATGATGAGGAGATCATCAACATATAGCACAAGAATCAAGATCTCACCCTCAAGAAGATGAATGTACATTGTGTGATTGGAATTACTGCGGGTGAAACCAATGGAGAGCAAGAAAGAATCCATCTTCTCATACCAAGCCTAAGGGGCCTGTTTAAGACCATACAATAAATGTCAAAGTCTACAAACCAAAGAAATGTGCTGCACAAATCCTTGAGGTTGCTCCATATAGATTTCCTCTTGTAGATACCCATGCAAGAAAGCACTCTTCACATCCATCTAAAAAATAGGCTATCCCTGAGAAGCTGCAAGAGATAGTACAAAGCAAATGTCTCGGAGTAATGAATACCCTCAACCTATGAGAAACCCTTTGCAACAAGACATGCTTTGTACTTATCAATCAAACCATCAACAACATACTTAGTGTGATACAACTAGTGGCACCTAACCATCTTTCTGCCCTTAGGAAGAGGACAAAGATCCCAAGTATGATTCCTCATCAAAGAAGAATACTCCTCCATAACACAATCCCACTTAGGGTGTCTTGTAACCTCTGAAAACTTCTGAGGATCATCTGAAATGGCATGACTCAAAAGACTAGAACCCATAGTATGAGAATGGGTGCGACAAGTATCTGAAGGATCACCGACCATAGAGCCTGCCCCCTCAACAACAAAGCAAGCCCACTTGGGCATCTGGATGGGATGGCATCCCTCGATCAAATCGAGCTGATGGTAGGTGGAGTAGGTGGAGGTGGGGATGGTGGATCATGAGCAACATCATCAAAGTCATCCTCAAAATAATCCTAAAGAGATGCAGTGGGAGGAGTAGGCAGAGGAGTAGACATAGGAGTCAGGGTATCCACTATGGGAAGGCACTCATCAAACTGAACATCCCGTCAAAATAGGACCTCTCTGGAATCAAGATCAAATAACCTGTACGCCTTAACATCCTCACAGTAGCCAACAAAAATGAGGGGTCAACTCTTCCACTCCATTGCTTTCCTCTGAGCATCATGAATAAAAGCACATGCCTCATTGCCAAACACTCAGAAAAAAGAAACATCAAGCTTGTCATGAGACTAAGCCTCCTCAGGAGTCATATGTCGAATCGCCTTGTGAAGCATCCGATTCTGAATATAGTTGACACAATTGACTGCCTCAGCCCAAAAAGACAAATCCATGGACCTCAACTGAATCATACAATTTGCCATCTCCCATAAATTTTTGTTCTTGCACTCAGCGACACCATTTTGTTGAGGGGTGTAGGGAACAGTAAACTGATGATGCAAACCATGCCCAGTGCAAAAATCTCTGAAAGCTTGATTCACATACTCCCCCCCATTATCTGTACGTATCCACTGAATAGAACAACTAGACCACTTCTCTACAAATGTCTTGAAGATTCAAAATGAATCAAAGACATCAGACTTGCAATTAAGAAAGTACACCCATGTGCGTCTAGATAAGTCATCAACAAAAGTGAGTACATACTTGGCCCCAAAAAAAGGAGTAGAAAATGACATGAGATCACTATGAATCAACTCCAAGGGTGCCAAAGCACGAAGGGCTCTTCCCTTCAGAAAGGGATCCCTATGACGCTTGCCAAGCACACAACCATGATAAAAACCATCAATGCAAGAAATCTGTGGGATCCCAAGAACAAGTGCCTGTGTACTCATCTGCTAAAGATATCTGTAATTGACATGGCCCAAACACTCATGCCAAATTTTATTCATTGAATCTGCATGTGCTATAAGAGATGAACCGACACCCACAGAGGGCTCAAATTCATTAAATCTGTAAAGAAAAGATGCAGTATCAACACTCCCAGTAGCCACAACCAAATCAGAGTCATGGAGGTCCCAAATAAGCACATCATGTGGTGAGAGGTCAACTGTCTTATTAGAGCCAGAATTGAAAATCTGATAAATGGATAGGAGGTTCGTCAAGATGTCAGGGACAACCAGAACATCCTATAGAGTACCCCCATCCAAAGAGACAGAACCTGAACCCAAGACTGAAAGTTGAACTGAGAAGTAACCAACTGCTGAGTGTGATTCATATGGTGAGAAGCACCAAAATCTAATATACAAGTGGACCCATAGGTTGAATCTTGAGCAGTGAGAGCATGACCTTTCCCTCTGGAAGGAGAAGATGTCTGAGGTGAGGAGATGTGATGCTGCTGCATGGCTTCCTCTAAAGCCTCTAAGTGTTTCCAACACCTGGAAATTGGATGTCCTTCCTTGCTACAAAAACTGCAAGTGTCTCCTGAATTCTTCTTAGTCTTGGAGGAAGACTTACCAGACTATGAAGATTTCCCATGTTTCGGAGGAAATGGTGGTTTAGAATCAGACTTAGGAGGTGGCTTGGATGAATGCTTACTGTCTGTAGAATTCTTCTTTGGCTTTGGTTTTTGCTTTTGCTTCTCCTAAGAGGATTGAGCAACCAATGCTTTGTTCTTGGAGCCTAAGAGCATTTCCAGCTGAGAAAGATGAGACTGCACATGAGACAAATGCTCACAAAATACATCAAAGGTAGCCATGGTGAAATGAGCATCCAAGCCATCCATGGTGGAGTAGAAAGTAGAGGCAAAAAAATGAAAATGACCCTGAAGCTTCGAAAGAATCAAGTGAATGCACTTTGTGTCTATCTTGATCTTGCCACATCCCTAAAGAATAGATCTGGTAGTCTTGAACTTGTTCAAAAAATCCTCAATAGTGGGAAAGGATTCAGGTGACAAGGAAATGAACTCTACCTCAATTTGTAATGCCTAAATCTCATTAACCCTCTCAAAGAGAGACTCAAACTTCAACCACATAGTGCGAGGAGTGAGAAACTCATCAAGGTGAAACAGAAGACTGCCAGAGACATGCAAAGAGAGCAAACCCATGGCCTCATCCATCTTATTTCTATGCTAAAGAAGCTCATAAGGACGTTGTAATAGAGGCTAAACCTCATCCAAACAAGACCACAACCCTCATGCCCAGAGAAGCCTCATGATGTGGGGCTTCCAAGTGTGATAGTTTTGTGATGTCAACAACTCAACTGAAGAATCTACCATGAAAACTCTACACCTACACCTACACTTGCTTGTGGTTTTTATTTATTATGTGATCTTTTAGAATAGACAAAAGATACAGAAGGGTTTGTTTGTTTTGAGAGTTTTGGTGTTTTGGATTTCTAATATAAATGATAGAAAGGGAGAAAAATACCCCCCCCCATAATAGATAAACCCAAACCCTAGTACATACTGATGAAAAGGAAGTAGTGCATAAGAAAAAAAACATCAAACTGAAATCTCATGTACTTGATGAAAAATATGAGAAACAAGATCACATATCTAAATAGAGAATGCTGAGATATTTTCAACTCCTATTCATTTTTGAAAAACGGAGTCCATTTGCCCATTCTATGGTCCCGAAAGTGCAGAAAAGAGACCCGAATTTGACTGGAAAAAAGTACAATCAAACAGAAAAATCGAGCAAAAATTTCAACACCACGAGGTCCGACTCGGAACCAAATTTCCGACGCCTATTCATTTTCGAAAAAAAGACTCTGTATGCTCAAGATATGGCCAAAAAAAAAACCCCCCCTTAAAGAGGCAAGAGGGTGGTGGTTCGGTGGCAGGGTTGGGTAGAGGTGGTGCTCCGGCAGCGCTCCAGGTGGAGCCACGAAGTGGTGGAGAGGTAGCTGCGACAACGACGATGGGGAGAGCTAAGGCGACCGATGGGTAGAGTGGCAGGTGTCGGCAGTGGGCTCTGGTAGGTGGAGTGGTAGGTGCTGACACCGAGAACAAGGGTCGGCAGGGGCTGGGGGCTGGTAGGGCGAGGGCCAAAGGCTGGTGCCGGACTAGCATGGCAGCAGCCGGACTTTCAGTCCGACAAGGTACGGGAACCTACCCCCAAAACCAAAAATTTTGACTTTTGATTTTTGATTTTTTTCTTTTTTAAAAAAAAATCAAAAAATTGGCCTACATGCCGTAAAAAGGCAAAAAATATTTTTTTGAAATTTTTTTCTTGAACTACATGCCAGGGCTGTATGACCTCATACTGAAGAAAAAATACCCCCAGAGGCTCATGAGTTAAAACTAGGCAAGTTTTATATGACTATAGAGGTTTTAGGGCCTTCTCAGCGTGATGGTGAGGTCCGTTTAGGCCCAAAGTGCTCAGAAAAAAGGCCTATCCCTAGGTGCATAAAAAAACTTCCTGAAACCCCTATTTGCTTCCAATGCAAAAATTCTCAAAACAAGAACAGATAGTTGCAGATCCTGAAGCTCTGATACCATGTGAGAGTTGAGAAATACAACACCATAGGAGCCCAAATGATCTCTATAAGCTGAATAACCTATTACAAGGAGATACAAGGAAGCAATAACAGAAAAAAAAAAAAATACATAGAAAATATGCTCAAAAGATGAGGCTCAATATTCACAAAATGTGTAATGTGATAATGATACAAAGAAAAGAAAAATAACCTCTAATAGGTTGAGAAACCCTAAAAGGGAAAACATAGGCATGCACATAATAATTAATAAAAAGAATTAATTATTATGCACCTAATGTTAGCTTAAGAGTAAAAAGAGATAAAACGAACTTAAATAATTAAACAAATGTTGTTTAATTAATCAAGTAAAGACCCAATTACTCTAACACAATGACCATGTAGATCATTTTGCCTATCGGCATGCAAACGTCTTCTTACTCAGTGTCCAAGTCACTTGGTCAATCCTGGCCAATCATCCACATGGACCTTAGAGTCTATCAGCAAGCATTCGTGGCATTAAAAGTCTTCTTAATCATCATCCAGGTCATCTAGACAAACTTGGTTGACCACCACGTGGATCTCTGCATCTCAAGGGTCATGCTATCTTCTTGCCCCGCAAGACCATCTGCATGTCCAAGTTACCCATGCGGGATAAGCCTACATGGGATAAGCCTTCATTATCTTTGTGTGGTGTTCCTTTGCCTTTGTTAGCTCGCGCAATATTTTTTGTGCCTCTTAACTCACGTGGGATAAGCCTTTGTTTTTTTTGTCTTCTCTTTTTCTTATCCTACGGGCTTCTTCACATCCCAACTTGGTCATGCGGGATAAGCAATCCCTTCACTTCCTTTTGTTTTCTTATCACGTAGGCCCATAGACATCATCCTTGTCTTGTGCAAGATAAGTGTCTTCAAGAAATCTCCCTTTGATTTCTTGCCCCGTGGAAACATCTCTCTCCAATATTCACTGTAGGGGATAACAATGTACCTTGTTTGCCTTTGTTAATTGTTATCCCTCTAGGTTTCTTTCATTCACTTTTCATGCCGCAGGATAAGGGAAACACATCTCTCTGCTTTGACCTCTTTTGACTATCTTAGCCTATGTGACTAACACATGATCTTTTCAACAACATGGGATAGTGAGGCACCACTATTTCTTTCAATATACTTATCCTAGGGACCAATCACTTTGGATAACAAACAATGCAGGATAAGAGGAACCGCCTTGTTCATCAAACTTAAGTTATCCTGTGAGGCATTCAACACTCGATCAACATGTTGTGGGATTAGAGGAAACATTATGTGCACCACATAATTGTTATCCCGCAGGGTCATACACCTTCAACCACACATTTTGTGGGATAGCAAGGATCACATAACCTGCACGTTATTGACATCCTTTGTCGTGAGACCAGTACGACCAACTAGTTGTGTTATTGACAACCCTGGTCCCATAACCATCATGTTATTGACACTTAGCCATCATGTTATTGACACTTCCTGTCATAGTACACAGCAGCCCTTTGGTCATAGTGATAGCGATAACCTTCATGTTATTGAGAACTCAATCATGTGTTATTGACATCCGCACAGTTACACCTTTCTTGATTCAAATTAGTTTTCTTGATGCCTTCACCACTGCATTGCCCTTTGTCTTCTTCATCCAATTACTTGTCCTTTTGTATCTCCTTGTGCATATAAAATGGTGTGTTATATGATGTTGCAGTAGTACTTATGCCCTTGGTCCTCTATCCACCTTTATCAACCTTCGTGTATATTGATTTATTGATTTAACCTGCACAACTCTGCTACCCAGATACAATAGTATATCAACTACTCTAATCTTCCTCTAGGATATTCATCATTGTTGCATCATTGAACTTGCCATCTTGATGTCTCTTCATACCTTTGCATATCTCTGCCTCTCCATCTAGTGGGTGTCCTACATATCTCTCCCATTCTAATGAGTGTGGAGCTATCACTTCCACATTCTTCTTCAAGCTGCTCATGGCATTTATGGCACTTATCATCTCTACATATTTTTCCATTGTAGCATCTCCACTATTTACATCAATCAGCTCTGCATGCCTACTACATCTTCACCTAGTGAATGTCTTGTATGTATATTTGCAACTTCATCAACTCATCCCTGCACACACACATGTTGACATCAATGACAATTCAATTCCAACACCTAAGACACCTGAAAAGTATGTGTGGAAGAACCATTAAGAATATATGAAATCATTGAAGACAAATAAAAAGAAGTTCAAACAAGAAGACTTTCTAAGACTAATGAACAAGCAAATTTCTGTTTTTTCTCTTATGTGGAGCCAAATTTTTTTTCAAAAGCTAGCAAGGATGAAGGTTGGATGAAAGCTATGAAAGAGGAGCTACATAAAATTGAAAAGAATCAAACATGGGAAGTGGTACCTAGATCATTGAACAAAAATGTGATAGGAAAAAAGTGGGTGTTCCAAAATAAGTTGAATGAAGATGGAAAAGTAACAAGAAACAAGGCAAGATTGGTATGTAAAAGCTATTCACAAGTTAAAGGTATTGACTTTGAGGAGGCTTTTGCTCCAATGGCTAGGATGGAATCTATAAGGATGTTTCTTGCATTTGTTACAAATAATAAATTTAAGGTATATTAGATGGATGTCAAGTCAACATCCTTGAGTGAAGAACTTGAAGAAGAGGTGTATATTGAACAACTAGATGGGTTTAAGTTTTCAAACTTGGTCTAGAAATGATTTGTAAACTCAAGAAGACACTTTATCAGCTCAAGTAAGCTCTTAGGGCTTGGTATGCAAGGTTGGACAGATACTTGTTGTAGCAAAATTTCAAGAAAGGTGCAATAGTGTGTGGGAGAAAAAGTGACACTAAGCAAACATGCCCTAATCTCACTTTCAACCACACACTTGTGGAATACGAAAGAGCCTAGAGGTATCACACAATTGGCTACTTCTTCTTGTGGAAGAGAGAGCCACGGGCTACCTATTAGGATTTCTATTCCTTTGTTGTAATTGAAAGATGAAATGATGCAAGTTCAATCCCTAACCCCAAAGTGCAAGTATGAACTAATAACATGATTACAGAATTGAACTTAAATGATGGAAAGCTGTAAACACAAGGACAAGACAAGAATGCTAATGCGTACCCGGAGTTAAAATCTGACTGAAAATGTCCAGGACAGGGGCGCGGGCACCACTGTCCTGATTCTGCCCCTGAAACTGCTCCGAAAACTGTTGTTTTGCACTTTGGAAAAGCTGTCAAAAATGCTGAAAATGTTGTCTGTCAGGAGGACCAATGCGCCCAGCGCCCCTGTCCCAGGGACCAGGGCACCCAGCACCCCTGTCCTGGCAGGACCAGGGCGCCCCATGCCCCTGTCCTAGTCTTTTTCTTTGAGATTTGGTGTGTTGTTTGGTCTCCATCTGCTTCTTCCGGATCTGTAACTTGCGGCGTCGTCCGAGTCCTGAAACCTGCACTTATATCTGAAAAGGTGTTTGGGTGGCTATATAGGGTTTTGCCTTAGTCAAACCCCCACTTCAGTGATTTCCACCACCACGAATAGCCAAGTTGTATTGTAAAATGTATTGTGTGTGCAGACCTAGTGTGTGTGCAAGGTCCTTAAATGCAAGAAAGCAAACTAGAGCAACCTAGAAAGTAAACCCTAATTGCTTGTAAATGATAATGTAAATGCTCTAAATCAAGATGCAAAGTGATCTAAAGCATGAATAAAGGATATATTGAAGCTTATGCAAAGACATGAAAACAACATGAAATCATACCCAACCCCAAGGGAGGGGTACAAGCCAATCTTCAGTCGGTAATCTCCTATTGTTCTTCAATGTCTTCCAAGCCCTAAATGGATGAATGAAATTGATAAATTCTTGATAGAAGGATGTTGAATGTTGTTGAAGTCTTCAAAGATCAGCTCTTTCGCTGCATATGAGGTCCTGAAAACCAAAATTCGGATCCTTTCAAATGAAGAAAGAGAGCTCTTATGTATGAAACCCTAGGTCATAATTTCGTCTTTTGGCCGACCTAGAGATTGAATCTCCTGCCAATTTCTTGGGGTTAAGCTTTATTTTATGATTGGATCGCGCTCCTAAAATTTTGGGAAAAATGTCCGGGACCATGTTGCACTTCGGGCGCCATGGTCCTGACAACTTTTCACCAAATTTTCAGGGCCATCAGATATGATGATTTTAGAGAGAATCCCGAAGTTACAGGTGATTTCGAGATGTTTTGACCCCCGAAATCAAGCCCCCAAGTTCAAAATAGGACCTAATCAGGGTTTTTGGTTAAATGATGTATTGGAGGAATAAATTGAAAGGGGCACACTTTAATGAAAGGGCCCAACATTATGATATGAAAGATGATAAAATAGAACCTTAGTCCTAATTAATTTAATTAATTAAGTGCTAAAGGGGAAATGCAATGCAAAATGCAAAATGCGCCAAGGCGGGTGCTAAACTAGGTGTGAAATTGTACCACCCTAGCAAGTGTGTACAATTTATGACGCTACATTTAGCCCCCACTTTAGCGGTCATATGAACACTACGTGCATATGCAAGCTAAAGTATAGAAAAGTAAACATTATTTGAAAAAGGATATATCCATAAGTCTGTCGAACGAAGCCCCCAGCGGCATCTGCAGTACACAGTTAGGAACCGCACCCTACAAAACCACATGTTAGATCACAAAATCACCTAATTATTACTAAGGAAGGTGATGAAAATTTGAGGGTAGCTATATGCCCCCCCCTGTTTCGGCTGGCTAATTTTAGTGAGTTGAAACAGGGTATCATGTTTACCACTTCGAATTGTTAAAGAAAATTGATGACAAATGCTCACAAGAAGATTTGATATGAGATCAAAAACTAATGGAGAATCATTTGGTAAGAAAGAGGACTAAATCTCAATTCCAACACAACAAAGAGTGTGAGGATTTGAGAGTTCTCTAACACAAGATGAAGGATGTAAATGGAAACAAAATGCAAAGAGAAGAAAAGAAAGGAAAAAAGCATGAATACACACATTGATGATCCATGAGAAGAATAGTGAGAGAGAAAAACACGGACTTCTCGCCCCTAGATCTTGTCTAGGTGATCCATGGGAAAAAGGACATGGAAAACTAGCCCCTAGAGTCTGTCTAGGTGATCCATGTAAGGGAGGAGAGTGAGAAAGTCTAGCCTTATGCCGCTAGTTCCACTCAACCTCGTGCATGTGTGTGTAAGGGAGGTTAGAAGCACCTCATAGGAGTCTATGCCCGAGTATGCTACAACCTGTATATGTATAGTACAAAAGCGTGACATCTCGCTCTAAGAGTCTATGCTCTGGTCCTGAGAATAATCACCTGCTCAAAAAGTGTAATGTTTATGTCATAAGTAAAGTAGAACAAGGATATCTACCTTCATCACAAAAGAAGATACCCCAAAAATGCAACAATGTCATAGATCCAAGCAAGAGGGTTTTGCACTCTTTAAGCAAGGATAAGATAGTTGAAAAGGGATATCTTGTAGTATGTGTAAAGGAGATCCTTAGAGGAGAAGAGATCTTTGTACAAAAAACACCTATCCCCGAGAGGAATAGTCTTAGACAAATATAACATCTTCTAGAATAAGACAAAGAAGAGAATAAGAATCCAATACTTCCTTCTTTTGCGAGGTGAAAGTGATTCTTAATGAAGGATGATGCTCTTTTTAACCCAATTAGGAGAGTGAATTCGTTATGGATGTATTTTACCAAGTGCAAAAGATGTTGTAGTCAAGGACTTACACCTCTTGTAAGAGAGAATCCTTGAACAAACAACAACAAATGCGTACAAGGCATAACATCAAGTAATAAAGTCCACACCATCCACAAAATAGGAAAAAGTGGATCCTTAGATAAAAATAAGGAAAGATCATTGCCTCCCAAGGATAAGGACAATGAGAATGACTTACACAATCTTCTAGGGAGAGATTTAGACATAAGAAAAATGTACTACATACTCACATGAGTTCATGCAAGCAAGACATTAGTGTATGTAAAAATGCTCCTCACAAGAAGTGGGTAGGATAAGAAAGAGAATACACACCTTCTCCCATATCTAGGAAAAGAGGATTCTAAAGAAAGGATGATCAATATTTCCACACTATTATCCCAAAGGGAAATTTTAACCATAAAAAGAAGAGATGTATGAAATCACTCTTGTCCCCATAGGAACAAGAAAATTAGGCTATTATGTTGCTTCAAAAAATATGATTGCACTTGAAATTGTACCATCATGAATGACAATGAGCCCCCAGTAAATGAGCTACCGATGTCACATAATGATGAGCAACATAATAGCCATTAATGTTATTTAAAGACATGATAGATTGAATGAGGTATTTGAATATGACATGTTAAATGCTCAACTATAAGTGAGATCAAAAACATGTATAAAATGATAAAAATTGAAGAAGAAAAGTCTCATGAAATCTTAGAAGAGGGATGAGTGTAATTTATTAGAGCCTTATCCCTAGAGGAAAGGACTTTATGATGAATAGGAGATAAAGATTCATAAGTGGATTTAGAAATTTGAGGGGATTCATAAAGAGATTTGTTCATTGCCAAGATTTCCTTATAAGGGGAATGAGAGTTGATAGAAGTAGAAGATGATTTAGTTGAAGTGAGATCATCATCACTACTAAATATAGCATTCACACTGAGAGATGGTCTTTTAGATTCTTTAGTGCGTTTGCAGGGATTATAGCCAAGTCCAAAGGCATAATTGTGAAAATTAGTCTCTAGAGGAACTTTTATCCCTTGTTCATGAGCACCACAACCTTTTCCATGATACCCATGCTTAGCAAAAATGTGAAAACCACGACCATAACGATCAACCATTTTAGGAAGAGAAGGTGGTTTTTCATAAGACAAAGAATCAAACTCTTCATAATTAGAGGTGTGAGGAGAAGAAGTTTGAGAAGCGGCCACAAAATTATTGCTCATAGGTTCAGGTAAGATTGATTGATTTTTAGTTTCTTCCTTCTTTTTAACTTTAAACTATCTAGGAGGAACCCTATACTCACCTACAAAGGTGGGATTAAAGTCAAGAGATCCCCAATCGTCTTTTGTGAGAACCTTCTCAGGATCAAAAGCCTTTTTATGCATATATTCAAGTCGAGAAGGATCTTCTTCAGGAGCTTCAAACTCATCCAAAGAATTTTGATTATCAGAGGGTGATGATTCATCCATAGGTATCTTGTTTAACGAGTCATCACTAGAAGAGGAAGGCTTAGAAGAACTCCCTTTGGAAGTAGATGTTTGCAAACAAGCTTGAAAATTAGTATCACCTATCAAGGTATATGTCTTATTGTTATAAATGAATTTAACTTGTCTATGCAATGTAGAGGGGACAACTTGCATACTGTGAATCCAAGGTCTCCCTAATAACAAGTTGTATGTTAGATTTCCCGACATAACATGGATAGGAGTAGGCAAAGTAACAGGTCCCACTGTGATGGGTAAGGTGATAATACCTAATGAAGACTTAGCCACATTATCAAAGCCTCGAATGGGACGAGAGTCAGGCTCAATAAGGGATGTATCCACATTCATCTTATGCAATAGATTAATGCTACACACATTAAGGCCAGAGCCATTATCTACCAGTGTTCGTCTTATAGCAGTGTCATTTATGATAACCACAATCATCAAGGGATCATATTGATGTTGAATTTCACTAGTAGGCAACTCGTCTTGGGTAAACACAATTTGAGCTTTAGGATTCATCACAGAGTTAACTAAAGATGCTATATTACTAGATGTATTCGGTGGAGGAACATTCAAATCTTTCAAGGCATCTTGTAACATTCCATGATGAGCGGAAGAAGTTTGGATCAAATCCCAAAGGGATATCTTATCAGGGGTAGCTTTAAGTTGTTCTATAAGATCATATTCCTTACCAAGAACTTGTGAAATCCATGGAGCTTGAGGAAGAATAGGTTGGGAAGGAGGAAGTGAAGTTGGGATAACTAGAGGAGGATTAGGTTGCCTATTGTTTCTAGTATTATAAGTATGGGCAACCGCATGATAACTCTCTCTAATCAATTGCTTAGCATACTCATAAGGACTCTTAGAGGAATAACCTCCTTGCACAGTAATAACAGGTTTCTTAGGAGTGCAAAAAGAATCATTAGCATAACCACCTTGAACCACTAAGATAGGCTTATTTAAAGGTTGAGAATTTTGAGAAGGACAAGCACCTTGGACAGTGAAGAGAGGTTTGTTAGGTGTCTCATTCACATGTATCAAATTGATTGAGGATGGTTTAGAGGAATGAACAAAAGCGTTGGAAGAATTGTTGATAGTCTTCTCTTGCACTAAAATCTTATCATGGATTAAATCAATTTTAGGAGAGAGACAAGGGGTAGGCATTGATGTTCTAGTAGGAAGAGTAATACTAGGAAAGGTCATATCATCCTCTATCATCAAAGGATCTACATGGGGAAACTCTCTAGGAGAAGGATCAACATTACTCTCTAAAGTCTCACTTTTGAGAGAGAGATCTTTGAAAGAGATGTTAACCATCTTGCTTTGAACTAGGGTTTCCTTATGAGTAGAACCAAGTTGAGGAAAGGGAGAATAATTGAGATTCAAGGAAGGGGAGAAACTATCAAGGGAGTTTCCAATCTTGATTTCATCCCCTTTGGCTAGGGGTAGAGAATAATCTATACCTTCTTCTAATGGTTCATCCCAAATAGTGAGGTTGTTGAAAGGAATGTTTGCAGTATCATCAATTTCCGGAGAGGAGATAACATTGTTTATTAATTCCTCATCCTTAGGAGGGAGAGCATCAATAGATGTGTTAAACTCATCCTCTTTCCTCAAAATATGTTCAATATGATCTTTAGGGGAGAGAGAATTAAGGAAATTGCTTATTATTTCATCTTCTTTCTCTAAGGGATGCTTATGGGTAAGACCAACTTTAGGAGAAGGGTAAGAATTTATCATTAATTCATCATCTCTAGTGGGACTTTTGTTGGAAAAGGAAAGGCCATCACTAGGAAATGTAGGGATAATGTCATCTTCTTGCACAAAAGGATCCTCATGAAGGGAGTGTTTTTTAGGAGACACAAAGGCATCAAGGGCATCATTCAACAAAGCATGATCATATCTATTAAAAGGTTTATCTTTTGATTCAAAAGGAGATATCTCTTCATAGAGGGGATCATTGAAAACAACCATGTTACTAGATTTAGTGGAAGAGCTGATAGGAATGTACCCTTGAGAGGAATCATTCGACTTATCTTTCTCATCACAACGAAATGGCATAGTAACAATGTTTATGAGTTTTTGGTAAAATGAAGGTTTGGTATATATAGGTTTCAAAAATTCATCTAAAGCTTCATCTAACTCATAATCATCACAAATATGAACATCTTGCAAATAAAAATCTGACATTTTGAAATTGCATAAAATTTTAAACACAATGCAAAGAAACACAACTTTTTTTTTTTTCTTTTTTTTTTTTTTGAAAATGAAACTTAAATGAAACACGCTAAATCTAGATTTAGATCTAACAAATGTAATGCAAGAGAGAGCAATAATAAGATTCACGTCGGGTTCACCAAAATGTGTGGGAGAAAAAGTGACACTAAGCAAACATGCCCTAATCTCACTTTCAACCACACACTTGTGGAATACGAAAGAGCCTAGAGGTATCACACAATTGGCTACTTCTTCTTGTGGAAGAGAGAGCCACGGGCTACCTATTAGGATTTCTATTCCTTTGTTGTAATTGAAAGATGAAATGATGCAAGTTCAATCCCTAACCCCAAAGTGCAAGTATGAACTAATAACAAGATTATAGAATTGAACTTAAATGATGGAAAGTTGTAAACACAAGGACAAGACAAGAATGCAAATGCGTACCCGGAGTTAAAATCTGACTGAAAATATTCGGGACAGGGGCGCAGGCGCCACTGTCCTGATTCTGCCCCTGAAACTGCTCCGAAAACTGTTGTTTTGCACTCTGGAAAAGCTATCAAAAATGCTGAAAATGTTGTCTGTCAGGAGGACCAGGGCGCCCAGCGCCCCTGTCCCAGGGACCAGGGCGCCCAGCGCCCCTGTCCTGGCAGGACCAGGGTGCCCCACGCCCCTGTCCTGGTCTTTTGCTTTGAGATTTGGTGTGTTGTTTGGTCTCCGTCTGCTTCTTCCAGATCTGTAATTTGCGGCGTCGTCCGAGTCCTGAAACCTGCACTTATATCTGAAAAGGTGTTTGGGCGGCTATATAGGGTTTTGCCTTAGTCAAACCCCCGCTTCAATGATTTCCACCTCCACGAATAGCCAAGTTGTATTGTAAAATGTATTGTGTGTGCAGACCTAGTGTGTATGCAAGGTCCCTAAATGCAAGAAAGCAAACTAGAGCAACCTAGAAAGTAAACCCTAATCGCTTGTAAATGATAATGTAAATGCTCTAAATCAAGATGCAAAGTGATCTAAAGCATGAATAAAGGATATATTGAAGCTTATGCAAAGACATGAAAACAACATGAAATCATACCCAACCCCAAGGGAGGGGTACAAGCCAATCTTCAGTCGGTAATCTCCTATTGTTCTTCAATGTCTTCCAAGCCCTAAATGGATGAATGAAATTGATAAATTCTTGATAGAAGGATGTTGAATTTTGTTGAAGTCTTCAAAGATCTGCTCTTTCGCTGCATATGAGGTCCTGAAAACCAAAATTCGGATCCTTTCAAATGAAGAAAGAGAGCTCTTATGTATGAAACCCTAGGTTGTAATTTCGTCTTTTGACCGACCTAGAGATTGAATCTCTCGCCAATTTCTTGGGGTTAAGCTTTATTTTATGATTGGATCGCGCTCCTAAAATTTCGGGAAAAATGTCCGGGACCATGTTGCACTCCGGGCGCCATGGTCCCGACAACTTTTCACCAAATTTTCAGGGCCATCGGATATGATGATTTTAGAGAGAATCCCGAAGTTACAGGTGATTTCGAGATGTTTTGACCCCCGAAATCAAGCCCCCAAGTTCAAAATAGGACCTAATCAGGGTTTTTGGTTAAATGATGTATTGGAGGAATGAATTGAAAGGGGCACTCTTTAATGAAAGGGCCCAACGTTATGATATGAAAGATGATAAAATAGAACCTTAGTCCTAATTAATTTAATTAATTAAGTGCTAAAGGGGAAATGCAATGCAAAATGCAAAATGCGCCAAGGCGGGTGCTAAACTAGGTGTGAAATTGTACCACCCTAGCAAGTGCGTACAATTTACGACGCTACAAATAGATAGTAATCTTTATTTCAAAGTTGAAGATGACAAACTGTTAATAGTTGTTGTGTATGTCGATGATATCATTTTTGGAGGAGATAATAGTATTTGTAAGAGATTTGTAGAAGAGATGTGAAAAGAATTTGAGATGTAAATGTGATTGGTAAGTTGTCATTTTTCTTTGGTCTTCAAGTGACACATTCAAAAGAAGGTATTTTCATTTCTCAAACTAAGTATATCAAGAAGATGTTGAAGAAGTTTGGTATGGAGGATTGTAAACCTATTGGAACTCCTATGACTAGTGGTTGCGAGCTAAGTAAGGATGATGGATCCTCAAAAGTTGATAAAAAACAATATAGGTCTATGATTGTAGGATTGTTGTATTTGATTTCTTCAAGACCAGATACTATGTGTGTACGGGATCATGGGTTCCAAACTAGGCCTTTAAGTGGCAATGAAAATTTAAAAAATAAGAGTTGAGAAACTTGACATAAAAATTTGAATAAGTTATTAACATAAGTTGAAAAATACATGTAAGATCATAGTTTGTAGAAAATTGAATCTAATTTATAAGCTACTATTTTTTTTGGAAAAATCTAACTTTATTTGGTGAAAAATAGAATTTTTAATGCAGTAGTACTAAAATATCAGGCAAAAAATAAAAAAGGTGTATTTATGTAGAAACTAAGTACAAACAAAATATAATATATTTTATCTGAGACTTTCAATGTAAGTATAGGACACATGCCCGAATGTACCACATTTTTTTTGTAATTTTTTGGCAAGTAGATAATTAATTATATTTTTTTATTAGAAATTTTTAAACAATTAAAAAAAACCATGTATGTCTGAGGACCTTAACTTGGTAAAAAAGACATGAAAGTCATTTTTTTTTAATCCTATAGTAGACGAAGTATAGAATGTTTAACAGTTTTTTAGATTTGAATTTTTTTAAACCATTTTAAAGTTGTAGACATTTTTCAATCGATCTGTCAATCAGGACTTTAGTCATAATGTATGTAGAAAATCAATAACAATTATTTATTAATTTCAAAATAAGGAAAAACTTATATTGGTAGAAATATAATAGTTTTATTAATAATCCCTTTTTGTTTCATCAAATTTGGATTGAAAAAGTCGTCAGCTATATGGGCAAAACCTAGAAAACCAAGGAAAACTTCTAAACATGTTTTTGGTGTTGACTTTCCAAGTTTGACACCCCCAAGTCAAATTCAAAAGCAAACCCGAGGGAAATCCCAAGGCTACAATTTTTTGTTAGAAAAATAGATATCCATTTGCAATGAATATTTGTTCAGTTCGCTTCTTATTTAACTTTCTTTTTAATAACAAATTTGTTATGTTAACTAAATATTTTGATAATTATTTTTTGTCTATAATATATAATATAGTATAATATCATATATAATAAATGATATTAATATATAATATATATTAAATATCATCTATATGCTTGATATAAAATTCTATTTTATAAGTATCTCTTTATCTATAAACCTCTCTCTCCCAGTCACTCTCTTTCTTTGGTCTCTCTATCCCTCCCTCCCTCTCTATTAGTTCTCTATCTTTCTCTAGTCTTCCCCTCTCTCTATCTCCCCCTCTCTAGCTCTCTATAAAATGAATATTGGATTTGTGTTGTGACATATCTCAATATATAGATTCACAAAGATTTATATAGTTGTATCAATATTTTAATAACATTGAATGACTTTATTGGGGGGGTATATATTTTATTAATATAAAAATCAAAAAAATTAATATGACCTGTAGGGGAGGAGATTTTCCCCCTCCGAGATGATAAATCTTAGAAGGAAAATCAGTCTGCCGCTACCACTTCGAATAGGCGCTAAGATGAGCCAGGGGATAACAAATAACTACACTAACTATGCTATAAAATATAAATAATAGAATTAAAATACAGAAGTAGTAAATACAGAGAAACCAAATTTACATAATGATGCAATACTAAAAATAGGTTATACCTTCCAACCAGGGAGATCTCAAGTTTAAGACGCTAGCACGAGGCACAGACACTAGCATGGTGCATCGTAGTCCATACGGCTCGTGGGTAGGGAAAAGTCCAAAAAGAAGCCTGTAAGTGATTTCCTATGCATGGAACCTGTTCGTCACCTACACACATTGAGATGGGGAAAATTGTTGGGACTGTATAGGGCCTACCTCAGTCAGACCCCCGTTTAGGTGTTTCCACCGCCACAAACATCCAAATAGATAAATTGGAAACTTGGTAAATTGGAAACGTTGAAACATGTAAATAGAGACTATGCTACGCTTAATGGAAGAAAACCCCTATTGCATGTATTAAATATTGGAAATATTTGAGATAATGATCGCACCTAGATAATAGATACAATCAATAATGCAAAGGACTCATTGCATGTAATTAAAATGGATAAAAGAGAAGATGAGGCATAAAGGCCAAACCCCTCTTTGTTGAAGATACGAGCGTGACGAAGCCCGCAATAATGCTTATTGGAAAGAACCACCACAAGATGATTGTATCTTGATGTTGGTAGAGTGTGGGTCCAAAAGAATGAAGAGAGAAAGAGAGAAATGAGAGTGTGAGAGTGCAATCAAAGTCCAAGAGCCACAAGCCTAAATTGGGAACCCTCCAAAATGAGCTAGGAAGGGTTTTTAAACTCAGAAGAGGCATGGAGAGTCGTTACAGCCAAACATGAGCCAAAGGAAAAGTGTCAGCCAACGTCCATCTCTATGCCAGATTTGAGATTCCGATAGCTTTTTACGATGTTAGCGCGGTGCATAGACGTCCCCGCGTCGCACTGTCATCCATCCAAAAGTAGGCCCAAAGGGGCTTTCAAGGCATTTTGAGGAACTTTGTCTTTCGAGCCCATGATGCCAAAATAATATGATTTTGATCATGGAATTGGACCATAAATGCACTAGGCATCACGCATAAGTTTCATAACTGCACTAGGCAAATTTTAGGACACTATATTTTTCCCCCACTTTAGTGGACTGGTCGGCTATAGGGATCAGTCACACTAAAGTAGTTTGGAAAGATATGTTCATTAAGCTCATGCAGTGCAATAAATGCAGTAGATGCAATAAATACTTAACCAAAAAGGATACTATAGAAACTGCAAAGGTCAATTCAATGATCACGAGCAATGCCCCCAAGTATCCATGAGGAAATCTAATATTTGGTATGATGAATTCCATACTACAAAATTAGAAAAGTTGTCAACATGGAAAATAGAGGAAGCTACTTCAATGAGAGGAATGCTTAAGGAGAGTTAGTATGGATAGAAGAGAAAAATCATATAAAGGTGAGTATATGCTCCCTCATGTTTTTCTCCCAGTAAGGTAGGAAAAATAGGAAGGAAAATGAGCCAAATTGTCCAAAAACGAGCAAAAGCCATCTCGGGCAAAAATTAGGCTATACACTCGAAAGTGGGCCCCAAGAAGGGTTAGTGTTACTATTCACTGCAGGCGTTCTAGTTGAGATTTGCATAGAATCTGAGTGAAAATTCCATGCATATGAGAGCTTAGGGCTAGCAGGATCGAGGAGTTGCAAACCACGGTCGAGCAGGGTAGTGAGGTGTAGAAAAGTGGCATTGAATGTGAAATTTTTCAAGAAATTGCTTAAACCCCTTGTTCTTAAAAGGCATACCATTATCAGAAACAAGGGTAATAGGCAAACCAAATCGAGAAATGATGTTATCCATGATGAACCCACAAATCATATCAGTGGTAGTCGATCTGAGCGACACTACCTCGACCCACTTAGTGAAGTAAGTTGTAGAGGTGATAATGAAGACATGACCCTTAGATGAAGGGAGACATATTTTTCCACTGATGTCCAATCCCCAAGTCTGGAAAGGCCATAGAGACCAAAGAGTTTTTTAGTGGCGAATCTTCGCCAATTGGCGAATTCCACGTATTTTTGCATTTTTTTTTTTTAGGAAATGGCGAATAGTCTGGGGCAAAATCGTGGTCAAATCGCCCGTAATTTTGGGGTTAATAGTACACTGCATTCCTGGCTTCACCATTGACCACACACCATTCGACGTGCATGCCCATAATATTCGCCTAGAATCACTCAGACGTGGGTATTAGATCACCTCCATTATTCGCCAACAATAGTAAAATGACCACGTACCCAAGACCTAATTCACCAACAGTAAATTAAATGTTCATTGCACGTGTCAGCCAAATTCACCAATATCAATTAAAACATTATAAGAATTTGAGGACCCATTTCGCCCCACTTAAATTAAATGTTCATTGCACGCCTACACAATTTGCCAAAAAATGCAATCATGGATTGATATAAATACACTCTTTCTTACAACTTGTTCATGTCTGATTAATAAATTTGGGAGCTCTTGATTCACGTTCTACAATTTGAGTTGGAATGTTGAAGTTCATTGTAGGACGGAGGACCAAAGTTACAATCCTGCAACACAGGCCCAGGCATTCCTGATTCCCGATTCAAAGAATTGAGAAGGCATAAAGGTGAGTAATCATTTCTTCATACTTGACAGTATTAGTTTCAACTTTTAATTCGTAGTGAGACGTCAAGACTCAAGATGTCACAATTAGACATGGGTGAGACTCCTCAGGGTGGTGAAGGGATTGAAATTTTAGACAAGGGTGAGACTAAGACTCCTCAGGGTGGTGAAGGGATTAGGATGTCAGACAAGGGTAAGACTCCTCTGGGTGGTGAAAGTGAAGGGATTGGGAGGCCATCAAAATACCCAAAACTTAAACTTAAAGATACTACCATAAAGTCTTTCTTTGGAATTGACAAAGTTTTTGGTCCATCAACTTCTGCAGTTGCAGAAGTCATTGAGTTAAATGCATCAAATGAGGATGACAATATCGACATGGAAGAAGATGTTCTAAGGGATACTCACAATGAGATAATTCACTCAGATGCAAATGCTAGTACTGAAGATGATGTTGGTAGGAAGAAAAGAAAAAGGAAAGTAAAACTAAGGTGAGAGTGGGAGATGACAAGGAGTTTTAAGATTGATTGGGTAGCAAAGTACCCATTCATTGAACCAGTCCCAAATAATGATGAACAACCAATAGAATGCAGGTGTAAGATTTGTAGCTAGAAAACTAAAAGAGAGAAGAAGATGTAGCTAAAGCTTGACAACATAGAAAAGCATATTGGTAAGGTTTATGAAAAACATATCATAGATGGAAAGGAAACACTAGCAGTAAGATGGAAATCAAAGGAAGAATGTCTTCATGTTAAGTATATCACGGAATATGAAGAGCATAACCACAAAATGACATTGATTGGTAATAGTGGATTTGGAAATACAATCAAGGCTAGGCTTGAACATGCAGCAAAAGATGCAAACCTAGCAAAGACTGTTCATATGAGTGTTATTTTTTATATTATGTCGAGAGTGCGTCCTCCTATGAAAGATTTCCCAGAATTTAGTAATTTATTATCTTTTTTGAATGTTCCTCACTATCCTATGTCACATCGGTCAATAAACATTGGATGGGAAATGACAAATTGTCTCGCTGTGGTGGAAAAGAAAAATTTATAAGAGAGTGTAAAAGAGTCAAATTTCATTTCATTATCCATAGATGAAGTTACTGTGGTAGATAACACTGCTTGGGTTTTTATGCATGTGTATACCGTAAAAGAACATGTCCGCCGAGATCATCTTCTTTGTGTTTGTAAAATGAGGGGCAATTCAATAGCAAAAAATTTATATTTGGAAGTTAAGAAAGCTTTGAATGAAATTGCTGGTATGGATGACTTGACAATTGCCAAGAAGTTGGTGTGTGTTGGAGCTGATGGAGCTACAGTAATGCAAGGTCAAAGAACCGGTTTTTGTGCAAGATTATAAACTAGTATTGCACCATACATGGTTGGCATTCACTGCATAGCCCATTGAATGAATTTAGCATATAGAATTGTAAGCAATTTCCCTACAGTGTCAAAATTTGAAGATCTAGTCCACAAACTCCACTCATACTTCTGTCGAAGTCCTAAACGTTTTTCAGAATTTCAAATTTTTGCTAAGGGAGTAACAACAGGAAACAAGCTTCTCAGGGATGTTGAGACCATATGGATCTCCTTACATGGACTAGCGGAACAAGTTCTAATAGAATATCAATCCTTGATCGGACTAATGTATGAGCAACACCTCACAATAGACAAAACTCTTGATCTCTTACATAAGTTAAGTGATATAGAGACTTTGTTAACTTTAGCTAGTCTTCTCCCCATATTGGATTAATGAACAAACTTGTTAAGAAAGCCCAAGACAAAACTATGTATATCAATGAGTATAGAACTCTACGTAAAATGACATGCTTGAGCCTGGATGGTCTATATTCAGATCTAACAGGGCGAAGCCCAAATTTTTTTAGGTGGCAGATAATTAAAGATTTGAATCATGCTGAAAATTTTTTACATTTCAATACAAAAAATGAGCTATGTGTCTTTGTAAAAGGATTTCGGATACCAATGCACCAATCTAAGATGGACAAGCAAGGCAGAGCACTACCAGTTAAAAAGGAAGGTTTTGACAGGATTGTTAAATCAGTTAGTGATAATTTGAAGTCTATTGCATTTGAACTTTCAACTGAGATTCGTGAAAGATTCCCTCAAGAAGAAATAATTGAAGCCATGGGTTGTGTGTATCCTCAATTTTGGCATTCAATTGGAGATAATCCAAATGACGCAAAGATCTTTCATAAAAAACTAGAGGAATTGATATTGACATTTTCAAAAGATGCATATTGGAATGGACAACCAATAGAAGGAATTTTAAATTCAGATCATCTTAAAAAACAATGTAAACACTTTGCATTGTTTATGAAACAACATTTGTTTAACTTGGAGAATCTATTTGAACCTGTATTAATCACAAGGCTTTGGAAAAGGATAGATCAAAGTGAAGCATTGCGTACTGCAATACCAAAATATTTGAAACTTGCTAATTTATGTCAAACAATGATATTGGGGTTGGTGGAAGATGAGAGAGTTTTCAGTGCATTAGGGATTTTGAAATCAAAGATCAGAAACAAATTAGACAAAAATTTGGAAACTTGCTTGAGGTTATTTGTAACTCAATATAATGTTAGATATTTTCCATATGATAGGGCACTGGCAATCTAGAATTCCATGCGTGAAAGATGAGAGTTGTGTAACACTTTAAAAGATGGTGGTGCTACTGCTAGTGTTAGTGCTAAGGCAAATGATGGATCATAGACTTGAGTCAACATGAAGACAAAGAAATTTTTGAATACCCGACTCAAGAATGAAGAGGAACCTGTTAGTACTAGTCAGTTTCCAAATCTTGAGCCCATTTGGGATATAGAAGCCTCGGTTTGAGTCATTGAAGTGAATTAGTAGTCATTTTATAGGTATTTATAATTATACTATAGTTCTTGAGTCATATTACAATTTTAATTTGCAGTACTGTAGTTGTCATTGATGATTTTTGATATTGTATTTCTTGAGTTTGTCAATCAGAATGGATACTTATTTCATATTTTTAATTGTGAATTTGAATTATTAGTAAACAATTAGAATTTATTTTTTGAATTATTAGTAAACAATTGAATTATTAGTAAATTAGTTCAACATTATGTTGAACATGAAATGCAACAATTTGTATCACAAGATCTATAAAATTATTCATATTGCATAACTATTAGAATCTTTCTACTATTCTACATTAAATGCTTAACATGATGTTCATGGTGATTAGGGTTTTGTGTTTGTTTTGTTGTCTTAGTTGGCTAGTAAACCGAAGTTGTTGTGTGTTGAAAATCTGAGTTGTCCTCTCTTTATTTGTCCATGTCAACGTTAAGTGTGGTCAAACGGTTGGTCAGACAATGAGACATGTTTAATGTTTCATCTCTAACTCACAAATAAATTTCATGTTTAACAATTTAAGTGGCTAGTTAGCGAGTGCTGGTTTGGGTTTAAATCATGAGGTCTCTAGTTTTTTGAGTGTTAGCATTTTATGTTAGCGAGCTGGAGATTGTTAATGAAATTTCTTTGGTCATGAGGTCTCGAATTGGATTGATGCCATGCATTATAGTCGCGAGAGTTAGCAAGTAAGTCATTAATGGTTTGTCTGCCACTTCTCGCACCTATTTATGACGATAATTAACATAAAACATCAATTTTTGTTGGTACTCGCTGGGTTGTTGTGGTCAAGAGATAAAAAGTTGTCAGATTTTATGGTTATTGCTAGCTCGCAGGTCCTTTATCATCAAGTCAGTTTAAGTCGCGAGCTTGCGAGTACTGGGAGATTTTAGTTGTCGCTACCTCGCAAGATGTTTTGCACTTGACCATTTTATGTTGTAAGGTTGCGACTAGGTGTGATTTTATGTTATCGCAAGGTCGTGAGTTGTTCGCGGTTAAGTAATTTTAATTTGCGATCATGTGATGTGGTTGGTATTGCAGCTTAGTTGGTTTCGTCGCTTGCTCATATGTTTTGAAGTTGTTTACAATTTTATGTTGCGATCTGGCAACAGGTAAGTTTTGGTCTGATTTTGTGGTCATCGCATGCTCACAGGTTTGTAAGTCTTAATTCAAAAAGTGTTGCGAGCATGTAATGGCGGTTAAGTGTCTTGTTGTCACGAGATCGCAAGGGTTTAAGTCAGGTTAAGTTTCGAGTTGCAAGCTTGCGATGAAATAAGTTATTTTGTTAGATTTGCAGTGGTCACCAACTCATAGGTAAAGAAAGAATATTACAAATGTTGTTGCGAGGTTGCGCCTGAAAGGCTTGATGAAGATCAACTGCTTTTGCTCACTCATGAGATTCTTTGAGGATTCATAAAAGGGGTTGCGAGCTTGTGATTAAGATAATTTGGTAGCATTGTCGCTAACTCACCGGTTACTTTCAAAATTGTTATAACCGGTTGCGAGTGTGAGATTAAAGATGGGGATTGACACGTGGACTTGTTTGCTTGGTTCTGTAAAAATTTTGAGTGGTAATCTCCAATCAAATAGAAGGGCATGAATTCAAATTCTGCTTGAGTACTTCATCTTTGAATTAATGCCATAGTAGCTAGTTCATGCAAGTGTGGCAATTAATGAGACTTGAGAGAAGTGACGGTGCCCAAATACCATAATTACATAATCGAGCTGAGATTTTGTATAATTGCATTAATGCATTCTATCTTCAAGGTAATCTAGTGAATTGAGCTCTGCAACAATGTTGGAGAATTCAGAGTGTTGGGTGTGGGAAAATTTTAGAAAATTGGCTAAGTTTTTCTCCTGTAGCTAAAATGAGCAAGGTTACGAGTGGAACTAGAGGTTCCAAGCCCAAGTCCACAACAAGTGGATGACCTGGAGCTTCCAAGCCCAAGGCCACAACAAGTGGACAACCTGGAGCTTCCAAGCCCGAGGCCACTGAGGAAAAGATGGTTAAGAAATAAAAAGAAGAATTTATAGATTTCTTGTCAAGGACTTTCATTGTTTTGAATACAAATGATTTGGCATGGAAAGATTTATGGAGCCAATGCAAAAACCTGACCACGCTTCATATGACTGGTTCTGCTCCGTTTCATTATTTCTAGAATAATAGGGTTAAGGGTGTCCCGATGTCAAACCCTTGGGATTTAACTATGGAAAAGTTAATTGTGCCAGATGTGTATGTTGATGTGGATTTGATCAAGGAGTTGGCCAAATGCTATTGCCCAGTATCTAGGGTAATCAGAAGAAAGAACCAGTCGGCCCTAGTTTCAATTAATAGAGCTAGCTTTATTGAAGCTTTCCATATTACTAGTGTTGCATGTACAGATATAGATTTGGAGAGGATTGCAGAGGATTGTGACAGATACAAAGGTGTTATCAAGAAGCATGCAATGCCCAGATACATGCCTAGGGTGAATAGGAAATCGGTTATAATTCCAAATAGTATCGAACCACCATTTGACATCACACCTTTCCACCATTATATGCATTGTACAATCTATGGATTATGCAGAGTGTTGGGTTTTGATGGAGATTCAATAGTGTCAGCTAAATTACTGATGATGGCTATGGACATTCAACACCTAGATGTTAACAAAGATTATGATTATGTGGGCTATGTGGTTGAAAACATTCATAATGCTCTAGTTGAAATTTAGAGTGGTGAACCTAGCCCTAAATTCAAGCATTATTCATTGTTGATGCATTTAATCTTGTTCTATAATGTTGAGTTCATGGATAAAGAATTGGAGATTTTCAAAGAATAATTGGGTGTCTTAATGCCAATACAAAGATGGACCCAGGTTTGGGACAGTAGTTCTCCTCATTCTTCTTTCCTTTTCTTTGAAAATTGGATTGTTTTGCCAATTATGGAAATGCCAGGAATAAATAGGGAATGATTGTCAATTAATGTTAGGAGAGTTTTGAGACCTTAGAAGTATGTTCCAAACTAGTCTATTTCACATAACTGGGGGGACTTTTTCTTTTTTGATAACTTTACTATGATCAGAGTCTATGTCTATGGGTGTCCTCAACCTCCCCATATTTTACCAAAATTTGTTCCAATTAGGATTGCTTTTATGGAGTTTATTTGGAAATTGACCCTAGTTTAAAAAGAATACCTTGACAAACACATGAAGGGTTCTCTTCTTCCTAGGCTTTGGGTTGTGTCTGATTTTGCCATTGGTAGGAGTTCCTTTGATGAAGTAAACAATTTCCTTAAACAGTATAGGTTGGTTAATGTTGTGTCTAGATTTTGTGATGCTGAAGAATTTATTAAATGTGCATTGCCAAAAATGATACCTTGGGACACAATAAAGGACCATGAACCATTGGATGATGAAGATGTGATTAGAAATTTGTTGAGAAAAGAGGAAGTACAAGAAAGGAGAATAAAATGGAAAAATTTGATGAGAGTTGAAGCAGAATTGAAGGTTGTTGACCCTAGTTTCTCAGGTTTTTGCCCTGATAACCCATACCTGGAGAGGATTAACACAATGCTGAGTTTATATGAAAATATGATGGAATAAATGCCTCAAATTCCAGAAGTGTCTTCTCAGCAGCAAGACCCCCAAGATGGACATTATTCACATGGCAAGAGGCCACTTAGTGTGTCTGCTGATGATGTAGAGAGTGGGGATGAAGTTCAATCTACTCGAGTGCTAGCTGCAAAGAAACAAAAAACCAAAGAGGTTAGTACAATTGTGAGGAGAGATCCTGCTAGAGCAATTGTTACAAAACAAGGACACTACTTTCATCAAATAAGGACACATCTCAGAGAAGTAGGGTAGAATGAAGAACAAGGAGAAACAAATGAAGCCCTTGCTCAAGGATTTGATGAGTGTGTGATGTTGTCAAATGAGTTCATGAAAGATGATGACTTTATTAAGTCAGATGAATTTAAAAATTTTTTGACAAGGTTGAAACAAAATCAATTAAGACAAAATCTGATCATAGAGGAAGGAAATGTAGAAAAGAAAGAGGAGATCATCAAGGCACCGCAGGAATATGATTCTGACAGGGAGCAAATATCTATGAAAAAGCAAGACAATTGATTAAGAGTACTGGTATGATTATGATGCCTGTCTGGGATATCCAGTCTATTTTTATTATTGATCAGATTAGGAAGCAAGAGGACCCAATGTTTAAAACTGAATTTGAAATTGGATATGTAATAAGAGGATCAAGATTTAATCCTAAGTCAAAGACACTTGATACTTGGTCTTTGGCCCCTTCCACTCAAAAGCCCCACCTTCTAAATATCCAAATAGAAAAGAAAGCTGACAGAATGATCTGGAATTTGCAGAACACAACTGACACAGAGATTGCCTCATTTTTTACTCAAGTTTCTTTCATGAATTTATCAAAAATAGAGGATTTGTCAAGAAGATACATAGAAACATATAGCCAATTGATTGCATTATCTAAAAAATATGAAGAGACACTGATGAAGAAGGGCGCTCTGGAGGAAGAGTTAGTGGAGTTGAAAGAAAAAATTGCAAATGAGCCCCCTCCAATACAGATTACAAAATAAGTACAAGAAATACCAGCTGATGTGATAGCAAAAATGGAGTAATACATAGAGAAAATTGAAAAGCTTGAAAAGGAACAAAATGTCAAAGCTATCTGTGTTGTGTCAGGAATTCTGAAACACAGGATTAATGTATTGAAAGGAAAATTGATGGTAGTGCATGATTTGCACATTTCTTTGAAAGAGGCACGTGAAACATCCTCTGAGGCTGCCACTTTTCTTGGACCTTTGTTCAATGTTTGGTTAGGAAGAAGCAGATTAATGCATAAGCTAGATATTGTAATGATGTATAGTGATGAGTTCCCTCCCAAGATTAGTGACACTAAAGACATGGTGGAGGTAATGAATGCAGCTTATGCATTTTTCACAAGGAAGGATGTGCTTATAAATGAAAAATTGTAGACATTTGGGGAAGGTTATAGTTGTTAGGTCCCAGAGACAACTAAGAGGGGGGAGTGAATTAGTTGTCAAATAAATTTAAAACAAAAACAACTTAACCAACTTACTGCTTAATACCGATGAACCAGTCTTTTATACCGGTGGACAGTTTTATCAGATAATTGCAATACCGATAAAGATTAATGCATGAAACAAAAAGACAAAGTCATCCACAACACTTAACACCAATATTTGTACATGGAAATCCTGTAAGGGGAAAAACCACGATGGGAAACCTTACCCACAATCAGATGATACTACTGCAGATAGTAAGTGTATACAAATGGGGTCTGCACATGCAGAAAGGCCAAGCGCCTAGAGCTCACTACTCAAACACAAAATAGGAGTCACACTGACTACAATTGGATGGTTAAATCCAATAAGGATGTACTGCTCAAAGTAGCATCTTCATATGCTAGATTCAGTACCGGTGTAGTTCTGATATGCTTTCACAAAAACCTTTCTTCACCTTCAAATGATGTCTGCGTGTATAGCTCTTCTTAATCTCTCATATACCTTCACACAATTCTTCTTTGCATTCCACATTCGATCTTACAAATAAGATCTTACATTTATATCATAACCTAGGACCAATTTTAGTAGGTCAGCTCTAAGAGATATTACAATAAAATCAATTTACAAATAAAATAATGTCTGATGCAATGATCAATTCAACATGTCGACTTAATGCATTTACAATAGTAATAAGTCATCTCCATAGCATGCCATGCTAATCTAGAAAAGATAAACCCACCGGTGTATAACCTGGACCTATTTGCCGGTAACAACAAATATGCAAATACGAATATGCTAATAAATGATTTTCCAAGACAAAGTGTCCAAACAATGTCTTCAACATGACCAAGTGTTTTCCATGCCATTCCAAGTGTCGGTGATCATTATATCCTACCGGTGTACCAGATACCGGTGACTATGCATAAGTCATTTGCTTGCCGGTGAATGTTGATGATTCTCCAAAGTGCTAGAGTTGATAAGGTTTAGTATGTGTTGACATCAATGAAAAAACCATACCAAAATACCAACAATCTCCCCCTTTGGCATTGATGGCAACACAAGATGGAAAAAAAATCAAAGTGCCAAAACAGAAATGCCAAATACCAAAATACCAATAATTACCAAAATATAAGTAATCTTTCTCAAAGTAATAATCTCTTCCCCTGAGAGTAACATGTGTTTCCTTGTGTTTTTCCATACCAATCTCTCCCCCTTTGACATAAAATTCCAAAGTTACTACAAATTCAAGTTCATTACAAAATACCAACCAATTTAGTATACTAACTACTCCCCCCGAGAAGTAGCTTCCTCATCAAAGTCGGAGTAAAAGATTTCTCTGTTAATTCTGCCAGTTGATGACAAACATCAACTCTCTAAGTATCTATTGGTGGGGGTATGACCCCAAGCTGATCTCTAAGATATTCAAAAGTCTCCTTAGGTAGAGGTTTAGTGAAAATATCTACAATCTACTCTTGAGTATTCACATAAACTAGTTTTATTTCTTTTGCTTCAACATTTGCCCTTAGAAAATTTAGTTTGATGGAAACATGTTTGGTTTTAGAATGTAGTACCGGATTCTTAGATATATCAATTATTGTAGTGTTATCACAATAGATAGTTATATGTTCCTTGCATTTTACCTTTATGTCTTTCAACATTTGTTTAAGCCATAGTACTTGTGTACAGTTAGTTGTTGCTGCAACATATTTTGATTCTACTATTGATAAGGATGTACAACTTTGTTTCTTACTCAACCAAGAAACTAGTCTGCTTCCAAGAAAAAATGCTCCACCAGTGGTGCTTTTTCTATCATCCACATCTCCTATCCAATTTGCATTTGTGTATGCACATAATTCAAAGTTTTCATCTCTAGGATACCATAATCCAAGATTTGTAGTGCCTTGTAAGTACCAGAAAATCCTTTTTACTGCTGATTCATGATTTTCTCTAGGATTACTATAAAATCTTGAAACAATACATACTACATTCATGATATCAGATCTAGTCTGTGTCAAATATAGTAAACCTCCTATCATAGATTTGTACCTAGTTGGATTAACAAGTGTAGATTCATCCCTGAGTGATAGTTTGTCATTTGTAGTCATAGGTGTGCTTACCGGTTTAGAGTTTTCCATCCCAAATTTCTTTAGTAATGCCTTTAAGTACTTGGATTGACTCAAGAATATAGCTTTATCAGTCTGTAAAATTTGCAATCCTAAAAAGAATTTTATTTCTCCAATCATAGACATTTCAAATTCTTGCTGCATTTCAATAGAAAATTCTTTACATAATCCATTTTCTCCTCCAAAGATTATATCATCAACAAAAACTTCTATAACCAAGATTTCATCATTTGTCACTTTATAATATAAGTTGTTGTCAGCATTACCTTTAGAAAAAACAATCTTCAAAAGATACTTATCCAATCTTGCATACCAAGCTCTTGGAGCTTGCTTCAACCCATACAAAGCTTTCCTTAACCTACAAACCATATCTTTGTTATCTGTCAAAGAAAATCCATCAGGTTGTTCAATGTAAACTTCTTCTTCAAGATCTCCATTCAGAAATGCACATTTAATGTCCATTTGATATACTTTGTAGTTCTTGTGTGCTGCAAAAGCTAAGAATAATCTGACTACCTCAATTCTGGCTACCGATGCAAAGGTTTCATTATAATCAATTCCTTCTTTTAGAGAATATCCCTTACACACTAGTCTTGCTTTATTTTTGATAACCTTACCATCTTCATTAAGTTTATTTTTGAATACCCACTTGGTTCCAATCACATTTTTGTCTTTAGGCCGGGGAACTAATGTCCAAGTGTTATTCTTCTAAATTTGCTCTAATTCTTCTTCCATAGCTTTAATCCAATATTTATCTTCACACGCCTCATTAACTCATGATGGTTCAATTTGAGAAATAAGACATACCTCTTCATTTTCTAATATTCCTCTTGTGATAACTCCTTTATACTTGTTTCCAATTATTTGATCTTCAGAATGATTCAATCTTACATACCGGGGTGTCTTTGTTTGTTGTTGTTCCTCAGTCATAGTGGAATTTTCAGATGATACCGGTGTAACTGGATCTTCATTTTGTACCGGTGGGTTCAGTGTAGGTTCATTTGTTAGAATTTTTGTTGCCGGTTCAGAATCTATATACCTTGAAGTTCCTCTGAATTGTTCATCAATCTTCACATTTGTACTCTCAACAATTTTCTGTAATCTTTTCTTAAAACATCTATATGCTTTACTCTTAGATGAATAACCAAGAAATATTCCTTCATCACTTCTAGGATCAAATTTCCCAATATACTCATCTCTTCTAATATAGCATTTGCTTCCAAATATTCTGAAATATTTAAGAGTAGGAGTAATACCAAACCATAGTTCATGAGGGGTCTTACCAGTTTCACCTTTGATGTGAACTTTGTTGAATGTATAGACCGTTGTACTTACCACCTCTCTCCAATATACATGTGGTAGGTTTTCTTCTGATAACATATTTCTAGCTGCATCCAAGATAGTTTTGTTTTTTCTTTCAACAACTCCATTTTGTTGTGGTGTCTGAGGTGTTGATAGATGTCCTCTGATTCCATTCACTTCATAGAATTCCTTAGATGTAAATTCTCCTCCTTGATCTAATCTTAGACATTTGATTTTCTTACCAGTTTCATTTTCTACCATAGCTTTGAACAGTTTGAACTTCCCAAGTCCTTCTGATTTTCTTTGAGAAAAGTAACCCAACACATTCTAGAATAGTCATCAATGATTAGCATGAAATATCTATCATCTTGCAAGCTTTTAGTTCTAGCTAGACCACATAAATCAGTATGAATTAAGTCAAGAGTATTATTGGATTTTTCTGGAATACTTTTAAAGGTAGTTCTAACTTGTTTTTCAAATTGACATTCCTTACATACTGTCTTGTGAGGTTTGATAATTTTAGGTAAATCTCTAACTGCCTTAGTCGTATTGATTTTCACCATGCAATCAAAGTTTACATGATAGAGTCTCTTATGCCATAGCCAACTTTCATCAATATGTGCAATCAAGCATGTCTTTTCACCGTAATTCAAATGAAAGATATTTCCTCTAGTTTGATTACCGGTTGCAATTTCTAAACCAGTTCTATTCATGATATTGCATTTTCCATTTTTGAATTGTAACTGAAATCCTTTCTCAACTAATTGACCAACACTCAAAAGATTATGCTTTAAACCTTCAACATAGTAAACATTGTCAGTATTATGCTTACCATCAAGAGATATAGTACCTTTACATTTGATCAAACAAGCTTTAGCATCTCTAAATCTTACTAGACCTCCATTATATTCTTGAAAATTCAAGAATTTACATTTATCACCTGTCATATGATGTGAGCATCCTGAATCAATGATCCATTCATCCTTTACTTCAATTTTAGCTACCAAGGCCTGCTCTACCAGTTGGACTGTAGGTGTCGGTTGATCTTCTTTTATAGCAACAAAAACCCATCCATTATCTGTCGGATCCTCATCAGAATCATCAGTCAGTCCTTCATCAGCAAGATAACAAGATTTATCTTTATTCTTCTTAAATTTGTATCTCTGATATTTAGGGTTAGGCTTGTATGTTCTTCTAGCTTCTTCTCTTAGTCTAGCATGTCTATCAAGGCATCTTGAAGCCATATGACCAATCTTATTACAGTTAAAACATTTAAAGGGTGCTTTGCCTTCATACTTACTTCCAACTGGACCTTTAGACATTTTCCTTGCAAATAGTGCTTCAATTTCTTCAAGTCCTTCATTTTCTTTCCTGCTTTCTTCAAGTTCTCTTGCATAAAAGGCTTTCCAATCAGATTTGTCAAATGATGATGCAGATGATGTTGATGCTTTAAAGGCTAAATCTATCTTTATAGTAGCAATAGGACCAGATTCCTCAATTTCAAAGGCTGAAAGTTTTCCAAACAATGTATCTCTAGTTACTGATGTATTAGGCATTGTTCTTAACTCATTTATAGCAGTGATCTTCATTTTATATGTCGGTGGCAATCCTCTTAAAACTTTTGAAACAATTTCATCTTCACTTAAGGTTCCTCCACAACATTTAATACCCAAAACAATTTCATTAACTCTTCCATAAAAGCAGAAATCCTTTCATCTTCTTCCATTTTCAGATTTTCATACCTGACCCAAAAGCTTTCAAGTTTTGCAATTTTGACTATGGAATCTCCTTCAATCAGTGTTTCCAAATGATCCCAAATAGATTTAGTAGTTGATCTATCTGATAATCCCATGATTTGTTGATCTGTTAATGCGCTCAAAAGTGCTTCTCTTGCTTTGCAATCATTTTCTTCATCTTTAGTCAAGTTAGGTGGATTAGGCTAGCTTTGAGTAGAAGCAGTATAGCCATTATTTGTAACATCCCAAATTTCCTTTCCAATGCAATTTAAATGTGTCTCCATTCTGATCTTCCATATGCCATAATTGGTTCCATCAAGTTCAGGACTATCCTTCCTGAAATAGTTAGTAGACATTGGATCTCCTCAAGCTATTAAACTTCTATAAAAGAGGACTAGGCTCTGATACCAATTGTTAGGTCCCAAAGACAACAGAGAGGGGGGGTGAATCAATTGTCAAATAAATTCAAAACAAAAACAACTTAACCAACTTACTGCTTAATACCGGTGAACCAGTCTTTTATACCGGTGGACAGTTTTATCAGATAATTGAATTATCGGTAAAGATTAATGCATGAAACAAAAAGACTTAGTCATCCACAACACTTTACACCAATATTTGTACATGGAAACCCTGTAAGGGGAAAGACCATGGTGGGAAACCTTACCCACAATCAGATGATACTACTGCAGATAGTAAGTGTATACAAATGGGGTCTGCACATGCAGAAAGGCCAAGCATCTAGAACTCACTACTCAAACACAAAATAGGAGTCACATTGACTACAATTGGATGGTTAAATCCAATAAGGATGTACTACTCAAAATAGCATCTTCATATGCTAGATTCAGTACCGGTGTAGTTCTGATATACTTTCACAAAAACCTTGCTTCACCTTCAAATGATGTCTGTGTGTATAGCTCTTCTTAATCTCGCATATACCTTCACACAATTCTTCTTTGCATTCCACATTCGATCTTACAAATAAGATCTTACATTTATATCATAACCTAGGACCAATTTTAGTAGGTCAGCTCTAAGAGATATTACAATAAAATCAATTTACAAATAAAATAATGCCCGATCCAATGATCGATTCAACATGTTGGCTTAATGCTTTTACAACAATAATAAGTCATCTCCATAGCATGCCATACTGATCTGGAAAAGATAAACCTACTGTTGTATAACCTGGACCTATTTGCCGGTAACAAAAAATATGCAAATACGAATATGTTAATAAATGATTTTCCAAGACAAAGTGTCCAAACGATGTCTTCAACATAACCAAGTGTTTTCCATGCCATTCCAAGTGCCAGTGATCATTATATCTTGCTAGTGTACCAGATACTGGTGACTGTACATAAGTCATTTGCTTGTCGATGAATGTTGTTGATTCTCCAAAGTGCCAAAGTTGATAAGGTTTAGTAGGTGTTGACATCAATGACAAAACCATACCAAAATACCAACAATAGTAAATTGGTGCCTTCAATTTATGGTAGTAATGGAGATTTGAAATCAGTTTCTGATTGGACCAGCGAATTTGATTTGACTCTGGAGCAAGAAGAAATAATCAAGCATATATATGAACAAGTTGATGTTGATTTCCTTAATGATAAGCTTGATTCATTGTTCAAGGTTGAGATTGACCATGCAAAGTTTGTTGTTGAGGCCAGGGCTATTACAGATGCCAGATGAACAGATTCAGTTGCAAAGTTGGAAGAGGTAAAGGCATTTAGTTGGCCAACAGACAAAGAGGTGGACAGGTGGCAAGCCATGCTAAAGCAAAAGAAGAAATGTCAGGTCGCTACCCAAGATTCCTCATAGTAATTCTAAGCTTGTTGAATCCTCATCTTATAAAAGGATTCCAAGATTAATTTGAGAGGGATGGCCACTTTTTCTTTTTTGATCAGTAGAGAGGGATGGCCAGTTGGCCACTTTTATTGATGTTGAAAACTCTGATTTGGTTATAATAGTTCAACTATTCAAGAATTTGATAAGTGCATAGCTGAATCACATTTTGAATTTACTTTTTGATATCTTTATGAATATAATATCAATATCATTTGCAATTTGAGATCTTCACATAATTGTCTTTGTGTTGAATTTATGTTTTCACTGTGAATTGAATGTTCAAGGGTTTTTCAGTTTACGTATGAATCTGGGTTGTGTATGTAAAGGCATATTCATTCTTATTTATCTGCAAATGAATCTTATTGAAGTTTATTATTAGGTTGTCTTTGAATTGTAAGTGACTCTATGCCCTAGGATAAGGAATTGGTATGTTGTCTTGATGTTGACTTGGTGAAGTGACCTTCCAATTATAATAGTTGATACATTGTGGGTGAATATATTTTCTTGTTTGCCTTTGATTATGAAATTGTGATTTGTCTATAACATCTATCATGGAATTGGATCCTCAAAAGATATTCCCTTTAATTGAGTTGCATGCATGTTTTACTAATTATGTTGTATTCCTATCTATTGTGGTGTTTGATACTTTCATTCTTAATACTCTTATGATTTTATATGCTATGGATGTTTATGTAATATATATGGAGGTATTCTATGACTATCATGTACATGTTTTCCCTCCTCCATAAACTTGGCATTTACTCATACCTATAATCCGCCCACCAATTACAATGAGGTGAATCCTTAATATGATTCCAGACTAATAGAAATTTTGCATTCCTGGGCATAATAAGAAGCATTAAATGAAAAATTACATACACCATAACAATGCAACAAATGAAAAAATTTAAAACTCATGATTTTGATCATTTGATAGAGAGAGAATTATACACCGAAGAGAAATAGATTAGAATTTATCTTCTATTGAATAAAATTACTACTTCCATCAACCGTCACAAAATAAATTTATATATAACTCCTTCAAGAACCTGCACAAAGCTTGACACTAAATGTTTTTAATTTTCTCTATAAATGACTATACAACTTGCTCCCTTCACCTAGAGTCTATAATCACTACTGGAACTAGAAAAGGAACCGCAATGACTATACAACTTGCAAAACTGCTTGAGCCATGCCATTATCACCCTGATGCCTTCAGATGGAATATGAGATGTTATGTTATGTTCAACAGATTATTTCCAAATAGAGGAGGAAGCCTTCATGCCCAGGAACAGAGAAAATGGAAAGAGGAGCTTGAGCCTTCATGCCCACGATCAGGGAAAGTGGAAAGAGGAGCTTTAGGGTAAATGTAATATGTTGGGGAGGAGTTGCAGCTTCCATGTCATCACAAAGATGACTTTCTGCCACTCCCCACCCAAACAAATCCTTCTTTCATTCCTTTGCGGGCTCCTTAGATTCAAACCCCCTACCATCCTGTGGTAGAGTAGAAGAAGAGGATGTGCCATGCTTGGCCTTTCTTGATAAGAAAAGGCTTTCACACCTCCTCTGGAAATCCTTCTCACTTTCATAGCCCCTCTGACAATAAACAAACTCACATAGGAGAAAACAAAAAATACCCATCTGGTATCACAGAGCACGCAACAACTCCATGCACGATCCTACTCAAACATCATCTAAGAAAATGAAAAAGGTCTCTTTTCTCTTCTACCAATTAAGTCACTACTCTATTGTATTTATAAGGTTTTAACACTTCATTTGGTGATGCTCATTCACGTGAAAAATCATCATTTTGGTGTTTTTCAACATGACTGTAGACTCTAGAAGTCATGCCTATCAAATCCACTCCATCCTGCTAAGGCTCATCTATTGTGAACGATTTTGTTCTGATTTTATACCTCCTTGATTGGACAAATTCTTCTTTAGAATCCCTGACAACAAGCAACCTGAGCTCTGATTTCTCAGAGAAATCCGTGATCTCCCATCTCTAACTCGAAAGTTGTCCAATCCTTTTATGCCTCTGAAACTGTCATCCTCGCTTGTCTAATCAACCTCGACTTAGGAGAAACCTTCAAACTAGTCCCTCAGGAATGAGTCGGCATCCAAGCCTTCAAAATTCCTCGTACATATTAGCTTGCCACCACAGTTGTCACTAGCTCTCATGTTTGTTTAATGTTAGCATTTTTAGGTTGTGAGCTAGCAGCCAGATAGTTTGTGGTTAAGTTTTATGGTTATCACCAGCTCGCAAGGTCAAATGTATGAAGACGTGATCAAGTTGCGAGCTGGCAACAAGTTGGTTTGGGTTTACATCGCAAGGTCTCTAGATTTTTGGGTGTTAGCGTTTTATGTTACCGAGTTGGAGATTGTTAATGAAATTGCTTTGGTCGCGAGGTCTCAAGTTGGTCTGATGTCATACATTATAGCCACGAGAGTAAGCGAGTAACTCATTTCATACAATTGTCGCTAGCTCTCATGTTTGTTTAATGTTAGCATTTTTAGGTCGCGAGCTAGCTACTAGACAATTTGTGGTTAAGTTTTATGGTTATTCGCTATCTCGTGAAGTTAAATGTCTGAAGACCTGATCAAGCTGCGAGCTTGCGAGTGAAGTGCTAGCGGTTAAGAGATAAATAGTTTTATGTTGGCGAGTACGCGATAAGGGTTAAAGTTACCACTATCTCCAAGTCATTGCGGTGACGAGGACTTAACATTTTGTGGTCGAGAATTGGCGAGTGGTAGTTCAATTTCCCTCAGTCTCTAGATCTCAAGGTTATGAAGGCTTAGCATATTTAGCTTGTGAGTTAGAGATAGAGTCATAAGAGCTTGTTGCTAGGTCGCGAGATTTTCTAATGGGCAGTCTTTCAGGCAGAGAGTTGACGACTATGTGCCACGTGTTTTAATGACTTAATATCTTGAAATCACCAATATATTTTTTTTATAGTTTGAAAATAGCTTGAAATCATCAATATTTTATTTTGATGGTTTGAAAATAGGTTGAAATCGCCAATATTTTTTTTAATGGTTTGAAAATAGGTTGAAATCGCCAATATTTTTTTTAATGGTTTGAAAATAAGTTGAAATCGCCAATGCAAATATTTTTCTGGTTTTAAAAACATTACAATTCGCCCATGCAAATATTTTTTTGGTTTTAAAAACATTACAATTCGCGAGGATTTTTCACAAACTTTGAGTGATCACAGCTAATTCGCCAATGGTGATTATTATTTTTTCTCCGTAAATCGCAAAAATTCATCAGTAAAATTAAAAATCTCCTCAGGAATTATACAGCTTTCGCCAGGATTTTATACCTTGTCCAAGGGGGGGGTTTCTTAAAGTTTTCCCTAACGGAGAGACCTGAATATAACATACTCACTCATTTTTTTTAGTTATACATTTTGATTGATAAATTTTTTTTAAAAACTCACTAATAATTTTTCTTTTTTATATTTCTATAATCTTGTGGTGTTATCATAGATTGAGTTGGCCTAGTGTTGAGAACTTGTGCTCTTGGAAAATAGGTCATAAGCTCAAATCCCATTGGGGTAAGGTATGCATGCCTCATATGTAGCATAGTTAGGTGCCTCCTAATAAAATATTATTTCTTTCTTTCTTTCTTTTTACATAGTGTGATCCAAAACGTTGGTCTACAAAAATTCTCACACAATCTAATCAAAAATAATTTCTAAATTATCACATAATCCAATCATAAAATAATCTTTCTTTCTTTCTTTTCACATAGTGTGATACAAAATGTTGGTTTACAAAAATTATCACACAATCTAATCAAAAAATAATTTCTAAATTATCACATAATCTGATCATAAAATCCATCGAAACAAGAATTTTCTCATCATTAATACAAAACAACTACATGTGAGAATATTAGTACAAAACAATTGCATTCTCTTTATTTATAAAAGTTGTTGAAACAAAAAATATTCTCAGAATTAATACAAAACAACTATAGGTCAGAGTATTAATACAAAATAGCTACATATCATCTTCATTTGTTATGTTTAATACAAGCAACTACATATCAGATTATTGATACAAAACAATTATATACTCTTTCTTTCTTTTCACATAGTGTGATCCAAAACGTTAATTTAAAAAAAAATCCCATAAAATCTAATCATAAAGCAATTTCTTTCTTTTCACATAGTGTGACACAAAATGTTCATTTACAAAAATTCTCACACAATCTAATCATAAAACAATGATAAAAACTCATGATAACAAGTTCTTTTCAATCATCTAAACATGTAAGATCATGAAAAGTTCCTAAGAAAGTGTTTCAAATTTGCAATATGAGAGGGACCAACCAAAGCCCCACCATAACAGTCGTTGAAACAAGAATTTTCTCACAATTAATACAGAACAACTACATGCAAGAGTATTAATACAAAATAGTTGTATCCTCTTTATTTATAAAAGTTGTTGAAATATAAATTTTCTGATAATTAATAAAAAAACAACTACATGTCAAAATATTAATACAAAATACTTGTATCCTCCTTATTTGTTATGCATTTAATATAAAAAAACTACATGTTAGAGTAAATTAATACAAATCAATTGTATCCTCTTTCTTTCTTTTCATATAGTGTGATCCAAAATGTTGAATCACAAAAATTATCACACAATCTAATCGAAAAACAATGATAAACAGTCATGATAACAATTTCTTTCCAATCATCTAAATGTGTAAGATGTGACAGGTTCCTAAAACAACGTTTCAAATTTGCAATGAGAGGGACCAACCAAAGCCCCACCATAAAAGTCGTCGAAACAAGTATTTTCTCATTATTAATACAAAACAACTACATGCCAGAGTATTAATACAAAATAATTGTATCCTCTTTATTTATAAAAGCTATCAAAACAAGAATTTTTACTTAATTAATACAAAACAACTACACGTCAGAATATTAATACAAAACAGTTGTGTCCTCTTTATTTATAAATGTTGTTGAAACAAGAATTTTCTCATAATTAATACAAAACAACTACATATCAAAGTATTAATACAAAAAAATTGTATCCTCTTTATTTATTACACATTTAATACATGTTAGAGTATTAATACAAAATAGATGTATCATCTTTCTTTCTTTTCACATTGTGTAATCCAAAACGTTGATTTATCAAAATTCTCACACATTCTAATCTTAAAAAAATGATAAACACTCATGATTAGAAGTTCTTTCGAATATCTAAACATGTAAGATTGTGGTAGGTTCCAAAGAAAGTGTTTCATTTGCAATATGAGAGTGACCAACTAAATTCCCACCACAAAAGTTGTTGAAACAAGAATTTTCTCGTAATTAATATAAAACAACTATCTGTCAAAGTATTAATACAAAACAATTGTATCCTCTTTATTTATAAAAGATGTCGAAACAAGATTTTTCTCATAATTAATACAAAACATCTATATGTCGGAGTATTAATACAAAATAATTGCATCCTCTTTATTTGTTAAACAATTAATACAAAGCAACTACATATGAGAGTATTAATTCAAAATTGTTGTATCCTTTTTCTTTCTTTTCACATAGTGTGATCCAAAATATTGATGTACAAAATTTCCCACACAATCTAACTAGAAAACAATTTCTTTCTTTCTTTCTTTTCACATTGTGTGGTCCAAAACATTGATTTACAAAAATTATCACACAATCTAATCAGTAAACAATGATAAACACATGTGATAACAAGTTCTTTCCAATCATCTAAATGTGTAAGATCGTAACAAGTTCGTGAGAAAGTGTTTCAAATTCGATATGAGAGGGGCCAACAAAAGCCCTACCATAAAAGTTGTCAAAGCGAGAACTTTCTCATAATTAATACAAAACAACTGCATGCCAAAGTATTAATACAAAACAACTTTGTATCCTCTTTATTTATAAAAGTTGTTGAAACAAGAATTTTCTCATAATTAATACAAAACAACAACATGTGAGAGTATTAATACAAAATAGTTGTATCCTCTTTATTTGTTACGCATTTAATACAAAACAACTACATGTTAGAGTATTAATACAACTCAATTGTATCCCATTTCTTTCTTTTCATATAGTGTGATTGAAAACGTTGATTTAAAAAAAAAATCACACAATCTAATTAGTAAACAATGATAAACACTTATGATAACAATTTTTTTCAAATCATCTAAACATATAAGATCGTGACAGGCTCCAAAAATGTTTGAAATTTGCAATATGAGAGAGACCAACCCACGCCCCACCATAAAAACCGTTGAAACAAAGAACTTTTCATAATTAATACAAAACAACTACATGCCACCATATTAATACAAAACAGTTGTATCCTCTTTATTTTGTTACTCATTTAATCTAATTTGCCTAATTTATTTGTTCTTGTGTGCCAACTTTTGAATGACAATGACATGATAAAAAGTGTGTCCCTTTTGATTCTATAAATGCCCATATAGATAAGTTACTCCATCTTCTCCCTACAAAAGCTCAGCCATTTGACCTAATTGGCAACGCCTCATTCACACAGTGCATTCCAACCAGTTCTTTTGCTTTCAAGGTTTTCTTCTCATTATAACTATAGTTACAGGAATGCCGTATATGCTCAGATAATGTGACATCTTAAAGTTTTTTAAATGAAGTTATACATCAAAGGTCTATCATGCGTATATTTCATGTCAAAGTCGTCGTTGTGTATTTATAGATAGATAGATATGCATACTCACATGACGTTCAAGAAAATAATAATTGAGTTTAAATATAGCAGACTTTCCATTTGGCTATTGATGGGGATTTTGTCTGGATCAGATTGAAAGTGGAGTGGGCCTGGGTGGAACAGTCTAAACAAGCTTTCTAAGGGATAGATCAACACTGACGGTAGGTAGCTACGTGATTTTTTATGGCATAGTCAATAAATTTGACAAATGTGTATTCTATGTCTTGATAGACAGCACGAATCAATGTTAAGTGTCAAATTTCTTCAACCTCACAATAAAATATTATTCAATTATTCTTAAATATACTTTAAAACTAAAGTTATTTATATGAAGAAGACAAACATGAAAAAAGAGAATCGACAGAGGTATATTGATAAAGGCTAGGGAAATATCATTCTTGAAGCATGGATGGATGAACTCATCATCAATGAATGAGTGATGAGAAGCTAGTTATTAAGAGTGGATAATCTCTCCTTCACTTTGGGCTTGACTAAACTCAAGAGAGTATTTTTAAAGGTATTCTTGCTACATTTAATCAGAACTAAAGATAGACAAATAGATAAACTTGCAATAGTATCCAATGTTGGACCAAAATTTTAAAATTTATCACTACACCAAGGAATAATCTAGTGCACATATAGCCTCTATTGAGCTAATGAAAACATGTAAGACATGGTTCTCTAAGGATAACAACTCTTGAAGCTCATTGGAGATGTTTTTCTACAAATAAGATTGAATCGTGAAATGCACACCAGCTAACTTCCTACTCCTATTTTGTTGGTTACTGTTACCTTTCATTTTAAGTAAATGGAGTATCATTATTTTCACATTTGTAATGTTACATTGGGTTACAAAGTTGTAGTTTACAAAAACAAGAACGGAGACAACAAAAAAGATATTATATCAACCACTATACACATGCTTAATAATGCATCTTCAAACTTTAAATATGAGGATATATGTAATATAGAAATAATCGTTACAAATGCAATGACTTAGAATTTTGCAACATTCATCAAATCTATATTACAATCACATGAGCAAATCTAGTCAAAATAACTATAGCTTAGAATGTTGTTATAATTTCTCATGTAGGAGTCTTGGATTCAAGATCTATAAATGACCAAGTAGACATTTAGTTACAAATATCTACTACATATTAGCTACCTCTTTGTCATATACATTGAAGTGAGTTTGTTAATAAGTGATTGCACTTATAAGATGTAAAACCCTTAAGATGCTTAAGACTTGTAGTAACATGGAAATTGAGAAATGATTGACCACCACTTTGAGCATGTGCACCAAGATGGAGCACAAAAATGTGGCCAAATGCCCCAACAAAGCTAAAAATGAGCAAAACATGTACATGTTTTGAATGAATTCAAATACCACATACATGTTATTCTAAATCATGTTTTTTTAATAAGAGAAACATGTGTGTTCTATTCTAAATAAGAATAACATGCACGTGTATTTCTTATGTAAAATTGTAAAAAAAACACCATCATTTCTTCATGCCCACGCCCTACATTTTGATTAGTCAAATTCTCACTCTAAACTTTTCAAAACATTTTAATCTGGTTAGATGATACACAACTTGTCATCACGATTCCGGATTGTAGAAGAGATAAGTTGTCTATCTTTGTCTATTAGATTTTAAAATTTGTTTGCATTTAAAAAAATGAATTGCTTTTTTATCAATTTCATATTTTTTAAAAAATATTTGATAGCCGCTCATGTAAACCGTGAACCCCAATAAAAATTTGAATGATGAAATTCCCAAGGAAAACCCTAGGATGCCTAACCATCAAACCCCTCCAACAAACCTTGGACAACTTGACAAGAAGATTTGTTAGAGCATCTAGAACAAAACAAAGTTGCTTTTTGAATTAGTTTCAAAATTGAGGGGTTCAACATCAAACCAACATCACCCATCCCTTTCCTCAACATTGGAAGAAACAATAATGAATGTTAACACACTTACTAATAAGATAAATCAATGGAAAACTTAGAGAGATTCATGCTATCAATATTATGCAATGGGATTGTCATAAAATGTATTGAAAAAAAAAAGATAAGCAAAGCACAAATATGAGTGATCTTTATAGATCCTAGAATCAATGAACTTCTTCCTCTGAATTCAAAGAGGATGCCAATACATTGGTGTATTCATTGTGCTATAAGAAATAATTTTTGGGATAGGTGGTGGATGGTATTTGACCAACCTCCTTGTAATAATTATGAGGTGTTGTTCTATTTTCTCAAAATAATATACTACAAGTTTATCCTTCATAAAATTCTCAATTATTTTGATATGAGGGATTTTCAAGGTAGAGGTGGAGGCTTTTCCCAACATAGACCTGGAGCTCGATGGGTAGATACTTGTCAACATCAAAGATCACTCGCACAAAAACTCGTTCATCATGTGATTGTTCGAGCAGTCGTCAAGGAGAGTATGGAGGTACAAAATCTCCATGGTGCAGTTTCTATCTTGATTGACACTATTGTGCATTATGATACACATTTATCCAAGCTTTTTGTCTTACATGATGATATAGCATCTTGACCATCCAACTCTAGTGCCCCTTGTTGCACATGTATGGATGTCATTGTTGTCATTGATGTCAAACTTGGTTAAATAGATGGATGTTGGTCCAGATAAGCTTTGTTAGATCTTGGTTATCGAGATGGATGTTGGTTCAAATATACTTTTGGTTGTTGCGAAATTATGTTTTATGTTGCAGATATTTTTTCGATGTTGGTTGTGCCATCTCATATTCAAGGTGGTCTAGAATGCTTTTGGTGCCCTTCAGACATGTTGCTAATTGCATTGCAGTTTAATGTATCATATTCTTTTGGTCTGGATATGTATTGAGATGTTAATTTGGGTCTCACGTTGGCTTGTGGAGATTTGCATGGAGTATTTTGCACTGGAAGTGGTTATGTGGCCGACTAGTTGATTATTTCTACACATTACACTTTGTAATGCCCTTTGGAGTATGTGTTAGCATGTGTGAATTCTTGGATCATTTGTGGAATGATTTATTGTGATATGTTTTGGTTCTCTCTTTCTCCTAGAGTGGACCGATCTAAGTATTTTAGGTCTGGGTAGCTTATTTTGTGTAATGTTGTTTATTCTATTTTGGTTGTCTCTCAATTAGGTTTTTGTTTTTGTATCTCATATGTAAGATCTGTGGATGGATGAATTGTATGTAGATGTGAAGTAAATTGTTTGAGAAGTGTATGCGAATTATTATGCAAGAAGATTTGAGTTTTTGGTGATGCAAAAGTCAGTTTAAGAAGAGCTTTAAAGGTGATATATTCTGCAAGATAGTGTGTTGTGACAATGGAGAATATAAAAAATGTTTGCCATGATGCTGGTCACTTGACTTAGTTATTCAAGGGTAATTTCATGATTAGGAGAATCCTTCTCAATTTCAATTCAACTATTTCATTCGTTGTCGATTGATAGTGAGTCCTTCGGCAACAATTTGTATCTTGTCTTGAAGAAGTGTTATTCAATTGGTGAAAATCCTCCTTGTATCTTGCCCAACATTGTGTGCCTTAGTTCTAGAAGTCCTTAAAGTGCTAGTTCTCCTTTGGTGTATGCCTAAAATATTTTAAACATTATTATTCGTATTGTGAGTTAGATTGTCATCATGGGTTTTCCCTATTTAGGTTTTCCATTTAAATATGTTGTTCATGTGTTGATGCTTGATGTTTATATGCTATTTCTAAGTAAGTTGATTAATAATTGTTTTTGAAGTTCTAGATTGATTCAACACCCCTCTCTCAGTTGTGTTGAGTGTTCAACACCCCTAGCTTTCACATATGCCCAAATTGTTGTAATGCATATGCTTTGCGAGATATAGCAATCAAGAGGGTGCATATGGTTTGACCTCCCATGTGTGTTCTCATTATCAGTGTCGATCTTATGGGAGTAGTAGGGGTCATCAAGGTGGCACATTAGATGATGTGGTATTGATAGATGATTTGATGAATGAGGTCTATTGTGGTCAAATGCGGGTGTGTTGATTTGAAATTATAAAATTTTATCTATTAAATAATTAAAATTTATAAATATAAATAGATTTTTAATGATATATTTTTTTAAATTGATACAAAAATTATGCATTTCAAGGTGTAGCACCATAGGGTGGTACATAATCAACCTTTCCTACAACAAATTGTACACCTACATGTCTGCATCAAAGGTATAATTTGCATAATATGTCAAAATAAAATAATACTTTGTATTAAATTTAATATTTAATATTTTAAAATATAACTTTTAATTGAATAGATGGGCTTCACACCACCATCTAATACATATGTTTAAATAATAGGTGGGAATCACATCTTAAATTAATATTTATAAGATATATTAGTATTATTGTATATCTATGTGGGATTTAATGGTTGATGATAGAGGATCAAATTTCATAGGTCCAACATGGTACCCTTTCAGTCATTTCATTTGCCCTAGACAATTATATTATATACTTTTTTGCACGTACATGTTTACAATTTTTTTATTGTATATGCATATATTTAAATTGTGATTAATAAAATTATATTTTAATATTATATGTTGATTTTATTTTACTCTTGTAGGATAGTCCAAGTATGGGTGAGATGCAATGTTTGCACTTTTCCACCTTTGGTGAGTGATCCACCTTTTGTGGTGTTGTCGAACACTATCACCTATCCACTTTTGGTAAGTTCCATTTGAGTTTAAGCCCTTCCATTGGCCCTAAAACCAATCTACGGCTACTGCTTCTACCAAACCTCAAAATGTGCCTACTACAGTTAATCCCTCTTGAAATGCTTAATCCAAGACCTCTTTGGGCCCCCTTGTTGGTGAAACCTTGGCTCGTAAAATGGTCTTTGTTGAAGAGGAGTCGGAGGATACAACCTCTTCTTGGTCTACTGGGTCTGATTGGGCCCTAGGTAATTTCGAGAGTAAAGAGATTAACCCCTAGTCCCCCCATTTCCCCTATGATTTGCCTAAATCCTCTCCTCATAGTGCTTTGTTTAAGGAGGAATAAATCCCCTATTTGTGGCTAAGCTTAAAGAACTGTGTGAGGGGTTAAGTAAACATGAATCGATTATCTGTTGGCTACTAGGTCAATTTGAGGTAGCAAAAAAGAAGATTGATAAACTCGAAGCTATCCTTGAAGTGGAGTCCAAATCATCAAGTTGGGAAGACGATGAGTATGAGCATAGTGCTTGGATGGAGGTTGGGAAGTTTAATGGGATGATCAAGAAATGGGAAGCGGTGGACAATTCCATTAAACAGATCACAGAGAAAATTTTGTACAACCATGGATAGGAGGTTCCCCAAAGAGGAAGTTTGGTCCATGTAGCAAGATCAAAACAACACAAAACAACACATGAGAGAGAGAGAATGCCAGATTAGGCATGGATCAATTCACTGATTCAAATACAACTACCAGAAATATTCGGTTTACATGTGGGCAACTGCCTTATTACAGAAATACATCCTTATGCATAAATCCCAAAGCAAACATTAGATTCAAGCTACAATCTACTATTCTATATCCTAAATATTGCATCTACTATGATCAAGTACATCATTAAATAGCATCTGGGAACATCAGGGTCGACCAACTGCCAAGAAAGATCACATTCCCCAAAGAAAGGAAAATGAAACGTGTAGATAGGTCGGCCAAAAGATGAGATGAAAATCCTCCAGAAATGAATCACCACGAAGCGCGGACCAACAAGAGGGTCAAACAGGCATCGACGATCATCTTACACATGATAAGTCAGCTCCACAAATCAACGAATTGCTTTGCAAGATCCAGGAACACCAACTAGCCATTAAGCTCAAGCATCCGGGGAAACAGAAAATTGTCAGCCAATCGGGACGCGACAACTTGCCGGAAAGAGATCCAAATGAAACACAGATCCAGACCAAGTAAGATGAACAAGATTGAAGTTCAAATCTAGCTCCGCAAGAGAAATGATCAACGCCAAGGCATTTGGTAACTCTCATAAACAAAACTGCTAAAAAGAATAAAGAAACTGAAAGGAAATATTTTTGGGTGATGCAAGATTGCCAAGAACCAGGGATGCTCCTGCATCAAAATTGGTCAAACAAAGAATGTGAATGACTTGGTCAAGATGGTGGAGGTTCTCCAGGGAAATCAGTAAGAAATGAGGTAGACTATGGTGAATATGTTTAACCAACACAAGGAAATCACAAAGAAGAACTTTGCTTCTCTCCATGGCATTCGAGATGAGATAGCAAGGATGAGGGCTAAGAAAGAAGACATCTTGATTTCCCATCTACAATGGGGTTAGAAGCGTGTGTTTCAAAGGTGAAAGAAATGTTGGACTCCCCGACTATTTCCTTCAAGAAAGATTCCTCCAAAAAACTCTCTATGCTAGATAAGGGTAAAGATATTTGTGTGGATAGGAAGTTGAAGTTCTCTCCCACCCGGTAAGCCATCGGTTCATGCTTTTGGTGGGAGGGTGTTTCTTTTTGTTGTTTTGTTGTGTCTAGTTGCGTTTGGTTATCGGTTTTAGTCTCTGGGTTTGTTAGTGTTTTGGTTTTTGTTGGTATTTTGGTTTTTGTTGGATTTGATTAGCAGCAGGTTTTTGTTTATGAGTTTTCACTCCCCCTCGGTCTCTGATTTTGTTGCCTCTCCTAATTTTAATCTTATTAGAACAAATTCTTTCCAATCATCTAAACATATAAGATCATGACGGGTTTTTAAGAAAGTGTTTCAAATTTGCAATATGAGAGGGACCAACCAAAACCCCACCATAAAAGCTGTAAAATAAAAGAACTTCCCCCCTAATTAATAAAAAAAAAACACACATTTTAAAGTATTCATATAGAACAGCTGTATCCTCTTTATTTGCCACCCATTTAATTTGGTTTGCCTGATATATTTGTTCTTCCATGCCAACTTTTAAGCGACAATGACTTGATAGAAAGCGTGTCCCTTTTGATTCTATAAATGCCCATAAAGAAGAAGCTCAGCCATTTGACCTAATTGTCAACAATTCATTCACACTGTGCGTTTAAATTAGAACGAAAGAGCTTATACCAATTTGCTCTATAGTTTTTTAAGGTTCTCTTCTCATCATAACTATAGTTACAAGAATGCTCACATGATTGCCCAGAGAATGTGACCTTTCTTTAAAAAAATTAAATGAAGTTATACGTCAAAGGTCTATTTGTAGGTTTCATGCCCAAGTTGTTGTTGTCTATTTATAGATAGATAGATATACATACTCACTTGACGTTCAACAAAAGAATTTTTGAGTCGATCTGGCCCTCCTCCTAGCCATTTCTTCATCTGGTTCAAACACGTTACCATTTATAATAGTAGACTTTCCATTGGGAATTAATGACAGTTTTTCCATTGGGAATTAATGACAGTTTTGTCTTGATCAGATTGGAACATTGAAGTAGGTTTAGACTGTGGACTCGGAGCGCAGTGCAAGAAATATAGAGTTTGTTTGGTAGATCAGGAAGAATTAGAGATTGGGCATATAGGTTTATGAGAAACTGGAAGTGGGTCTGGCTGGAGCAGATAAAAGAGACTAGTCTGAAGTAGAGTTTTAAGGGATAGATCAACACTGACATAGGGGCATAATCAGCAGTGGCATCTATTTAGATATCATGATGTACATTTGATCATATTTATTAATTCGTTGAAATTAAAAAAATATTTTGTGTATTTTTACTTTTTAATTAATAACATATTTTTCTAAATGAATATCAAGATAGTCATCTAAATCTTTTAGGACATAGTGAGGTACGATATCTATCTAAACATTGATGGTAGCCACATGAGCTTTTTTGGGGCATATAGTGAGGAACGATATCTATCTAAACACTGATGGTAGCCACATGAACTTTTTTAGGGCATAGTTAGCGGCAACATCTATCTAAATATAATGCACATTTTGACTGTATTTATTAATTAATTGAAAATAAAAAAATGATCTATTTTAATTTTTAATTGACATGCTTTCTAATTTTTAATTAGTGTGTGCGCTTATTTTCGTAATCGACACTGAAATTTCTAATAAACACCAATGGTAGCCACGTAAGCTTTTTAGGGTACAATTAGTAGTGACATCTATCCAAACATTAAGGTGTGCGTTTGATCAAATTTAATAATTAATTGAAAATAAAAAACATGTTATATTCTAAGTTTTGATTAATTAATAAATCTTAACAAATGTGTATTCTGATGTAAGATGATCCACAAATTTCTTTTAGCCCTACAACTAAATATTTTCCAACCACATTTATATACTTTAAAGCTAATGACAATGTATTGAGATAAACACAATAAATGTTGAAAGAGATTTTAGAGAAGAATAATGATAAAGGCAAACTTTATGTATAGGGGGCTTGTCCTAGACGCTGACACTTCAAGGGAAAATTATAGGTAGATATATTAGTGAGAGTCAAACACCCAATAGATGTAAATAATAGGTAAACCATAAGGATTTTTTTTAATGAGCAAACAAGTTTAGAGATTAATGATACATACAATGTCTTAAGAGGCTCATTAATCTTATTTGACCAAAAAAAAACTTAACATTCAATTAGGTCTTCGACTACTTACCTATATCCCAATCTTGACCTTCACAAAGAAATAATAATTAGTTTGTGGGAGCCTTACATGTTCGGATACCCATAAATTAGCAATAGCAAGAAACAAATAAAGTATTGTACATGTCAAAACAAAATGGTATAAAGGGAGCCTAAGGTGTAAGAATGTTGGCATTTGATCATTTGATCAACCAATAATATAATGTAATATGTGTTTGCTTGATGCAACCAGTATATGTTTGTTGTGCATAGAGATTAGATTTATGATTGATGACTATTTTGTATGTTGTCATTGATGGCAACTATGTTTCTTTGAGTAATCTAAGTCCTACAATTCAATCGGCTAGACTTAACCGGTAAAGCAGAGACAGTTTTATCAGAACCGGTAATTAGGACTTTAACCGGTAAAATGATTGACAGAGTCTCACACTGACAACTGGTACATGAAATCCATGAAGGATGAAGGAGTGTGGTTCTGTAGCAACGTTGATGACTATCAGATGAAGATATGTTCATGACCACATGAGCAGATTTGATCAGATGAATGAGATTTGATCAACAAGGCAGAGATCAAGAAACATAGTCAACTGGTAGTGATGAAAATCACTCAGATCGGTAAAACGACACAGAATTGGATTTTTTATGTTGGTGGCCGACATAACTAAAGCGTGCAATGCAAGATTGTCTATATGCATTGAACCTAGGGAATTGTAATAAGGTTCTAGCGGACCTTATGATAATTTTAATTGTGTGATGAGGTATGAAAAGATATATATATATATATACATGAGCTTGATAGTGTGATATGCAATGAGTAAATTTTGTATTTCTAATAATGCGAAGATTAGAGGAACTAAGAGATGGAATCTTTGTGATGTTGTAATGTTCTGAAGCGGATCTTATCAGACACAGAAGGTGTTATACTGAGATCATTTGTACTTGTTGTCTTCCTAACAGTTGTCGCAAGAAAATCCTCTTACAAGGTCACTCCTAACAGGGTGCAATCAGAGCCTAACAGTTCTGATCATTAAATCCTCCAACCAAGTGACACATTAGCTTGTGTTTGCAAATCCTAGTTACTTGGGTAGCTACTAATAGGGCTGGTCCTCACAGGCATTTTTGTAAAGCTCTTAACCTTACATAGACACTTCTAACAGGGTGTTCCCCTAACAGAGTGTTGTAGACCTTAACCAGTCAGATCTCTATACTACAGATAGTGGATCTTGTGGGTACTAACTCCCACTATGGTTTTTCCCTTTTGGGTTTTCCACATATAAACTCTTGTGTCATGTGGTTTATGCTTTGTGTGGTGATTGCATACTTGGTGTTTTTTCTTACATATCTATTGAGTTTTAAGTTAGTGAAATTGATATTTAGATTTGTATTATTTTTACTCACTGATTCACCCCTCCTCTCAGTGCCTTATAAGTTCATCAATTGGTATCAGAGCCTAACTTTCTTAAGGCTTAACCACTTGGAAGGGATCTCTAATCCTAAGGCAAATATGGGTGAAGGAATGAGCTATAGAGAGATGGCTAGACAACTGGCTGAAACCAAGGATGAGCTAGAAACCCTAAGAGGCAAGTATAAGACATCACTAGCTAAAAGGAAGGAACTGACCGAACAATTGTTGGAGATCTCTAACAGCAGCTCTTCAGATAAGACAAACTTTGATGCATTGGTTGAAGAAGTGGAGAAGTTGAATGGTGAGAAGACTAACCTGAGAAGAGAGTTGGAAGCACTTGCAATCCGGATGAGTGAGGAACTTGAAGATAGAAGAAAAGTTTGAGGATCAAAACTGAGATAAAGAGCATGAAATCTTTAAGATCAAGCAGGAGAATGCAGCTTTGTATGAACATTAGCATGAGGAGAAAGAAGAAAAAGAAGCATTATAGATAGATCTTGAAATGGCAATATCTCTTAGAGAGACTCTCATGAAAAGAAATGAAGGTCTTACAAAGGAACTTGTTGAGGCCAATGAGAAGCTTGATAAATTCAACAAGAGCTCCTCTATGCTGGATGAACAGATGCAATCTTAGAGGATGAAAGGTGATACATCTAGGTTAGGATACAACATATATGAGAAAGGTGAACCTTCTGGTACCAAGAGCGACATGCATAAAGGTAAAACTGCTCCTAAGGCTCGGAAACCTACCGGTAAGAAAGCCTACGAACCTGTTTTCTTTAACTATCATAAACCAGGACATACTAATGTTTGTAGAATAAGATCTAATGCTAATATTGGTTATAGGCCTAATACTAGATATGTGCCTAGGAGATTTGAAGGTTATTGTTATACATGCAACATGTATTGGCATAGACCAGTTGAATGCAAATATAGAGCAAACAATCCTGCACCTCACATGAATCCAAGACCTATTGGTGATTGGAGAAGGAATTACACTGACCGAAAGAACACAAATTGGCAAAGACCCTATGTTAACCGGTCTAGTCCTTATGAGATGGAAAAGAGATTCAATGTGACTTGTTCAATTTGCAACAATTTTGGACATGTGGCAATGAACTACAGAAGAAAAACAGGTAGAGGCAACTTAGGACCTTGGAGAGCATTTGGAATGGCATGCTATCATTGCAACAAACCGGGACACATTGCAAAGTTTTGCAAAACAAAGAAGAACCAATCGGTGAATCATCTTGTAGGCCAAAAAGGAAAGCAGAAGGTTGATATTGAAGAAACCAGAGCTGAGATGAATAAGACCTGGAAGAAGAAGAGTGATGACAAACCATCCGAGGAATCATATTCTTCACCTAATATGGAGAATCCATCTCTGGAAAACTAAGTTGTTTCTACAACTTGGGGTGAGCTTATTGTCAAATCTTGAGTTGAACCCCTGGATGATATTTTGTAAGTTAAATTTGCATATTCTGATCCATTTTGATGTTTTGATGTGTTTTTGGATCATAACCAATAAATATCATTGATTTTTTGCTACCGGTAATATGCTTTAGAGTTTGCTGAGGCGTTTTAGGGTTTTGTCAGTAAATGCATTTATTGCAGTAATTAAAGTGCAAATAAATAGAAACTTTTAAATTTTATCTGTCATTTTGCATCTTGAGAACTCTGTGAAGTGAGCAAAGCAGAGATAAGTTTGTGCTAGCAGCATTCAGATTATTTTCCAGCATCTGAGGCGACATAAGTGAAGTTTGATTCAGTGATCGAATATTGAAAGTTTTTTACAGTTGGAAACCCTAGCCCCAAGGCAGAAGAGGTATTTATTTGATAAATTCTACTCTTTGCTTGGTGATTTGCATATTGTAGTATGGATACTCTGCATCTAGTTGATATGACTAAGAGGGAAAGACCTAAATACAAACGACATCCATACAAGTCGGAGGAAACTGACCATGTCGATACCCTATCTGGTCTACTGAATGGTGTTTTGCATGTAGAGGATGTAAGATCCTTTTATCACTGCAAAATTGAAGATTTGAGAGTTATAGTTATTTATGAGCAAGACAGATCTCTATGTAATGAACACGGAAGATTGAAAGATCAATTCAGAAGCGTAGCCGATAAAGGTTTTCATCATGCGATCAATTTCATTGATGATTTTGATGATGAGTTGGTGAGATTTGTTTTGAGCCGCATTCATGATCAGTTCATGTGGTTGGACAGACCTCATAAAATTACTAAGGAAGCAATCCATGCTATAACCTAAGGATGATGTTGTGAAGTTAACTAGATGTAGATGGGATAAAAGAGCCATGACCGTGAATGAAATTAATGATCCTGCTATTAAATTTGCATCTATGGTGATTGGCTATAGAATTTTTTATTCAAGCAGAATGAATAGTATACCGACAATAGCTATTCACACTACCTACCAGATGATTAAGGATGATGTTGATTATGATCTCTATGAAGCAATAAGAAGCCAATTAGTGACAAATTTGGAAGCAGTCAAGAAAGACAAGAAACTGAGATTCAAGTTTGAAGAGCTTATCATGGGCTTATTCTTTTATTTCCAAAACTTTTTCCCTAGTATTGGTGATGTACAATGGATAACTGGGATACCTGCCCTATTGCAGATGAAGAACAACATTAGGATGTTGAAAAACAAGTTTGATGATATTTCATGAGGATATTTTAAGAAATTTCAGAAGGAAATGCATACTAGAGAACGCATACCAGAAGTGGTAGTCAATCAGTATGAGGATTTTATTTGTTTTATGGCTGACATAGATACATGCTTGATGGAAGTTGTTATTCCTAGGACCACATGGGTAATGCCCATGGGTTATGAAGTAGATAAAGATCTACTTGTTGCTTATGCTGATCATTTGTTAGCTCAACCTGTCGATACCATCGTTGAGAGGTTTGGAACCTACAAGGAGAAACTACTAAAAGTGCACTCTGAAGTACAAAAATCGATGATTGCAAAGAAAGTAAGAAAAGAGGTACAAGCATTTGCTGAGCAGACCAGATTCACAAAAGAATAGATAGTTGCAGCAAGAGAAAAATTTGAGGCTCAACAAGGTGGAACTTCCAGTGTACCAACAAGTACCCCCACCAGTAAGACCAGAGCAGCCAAAGCAACTAAGAAGAAGAAAGTAGAAGAAACTAAGGTGAAGCTTGTTGAATCCCAAAGAGGGAAACCCTCTAAAATACAATTCCAAAGGAAAGGTAAAAATGTTGAACCTCTTGTTGTGCTTACCTAAACCGGAAAAAGAAAGAAGGAGAAATATCACAAACCGGTGACAGATATTGAGGAAATAGAATCAGAAGAAGATAAGAGAGCACTAAGGCTAAGTGCTAAGAAGAAGAAGACAACTCAAAAAGGTAAAGTAGCTACAAAAATATTGACACTTGAAGATTCTTTCACTAGAATGATTAAGATTATTAAGGAGTATGGTATTTACAAAGGTTTAAACATACTATTTACTCATTTGTCTGACGTCAACAAAGGGAGATTGAAGATGCAGTCATCTTCAATATGAACAAGTTTAGTAGAGCCCTCATTGAGCTACAAGGGAAAATTCTAGACACTTTGTATAATATTATTGATGCAAGATGGCAAGCCGCCATTAGTCAAGATAAATAATTTATTGATTACACTCTTAAACACCTTCAACTGGAAGCCAATGAGGAAGACATAGAAGATGTACGAGTAAATTCAAAATCTTTTCGTAGATCCAAGAAAAGACTGACTAGAATGTTAATAGGTGATACTAAATCAGTCCAAAAGGAGACCGAAATTTTGATAAAGAAATCTTTAGGTCTCATCCCTGTAGAAGAAGAAAAAGTTGAAGAAGATTAGGATGATGCACCTGTTAAGTTAAAGGGAGAATATTTTCCTAAAGGTGTTAAGCCTACAGATTTTGAGCCGAATAATAAGTACTTGTATGATGACCCTGTTGATATTGAACCAATAGATATAACAGATGATGATACCGGTGATGTTGATAATATTGTTAACACTGCTGACAATGTAGATGTTTTTGAAGTTGATGAATGGATATTGGATACTCAGCAAGAACAGGTTGAGAACAAAGGTGAAGAGAACGAAGCAGACAAAAGCTCAACTAAGCAACCAGTGAATGCACAGTCAAGAGAGACTCAGACTACACCAATCAATGTAAGTGCAGTTGCAAATGTAAATATTACTACTGAGGATAATCAAAAGGATTCAAATGATAAGGAAGAGGAAGCATCGGTGAAAGAACAAACTGTTGAAAATCCACAACCGGTCAAAGACACAACTAAGGAAGAGGAGATTGAAAAATAAAAGAAAGCAGAGGAGGCACCGGCTACTAAACAAAGTGTGGATATGCATCCACCACCAGTAAAGGAACATCATGTTGAAAGTCAACTGTTGGTCACTACAACAACACAGAAGGAATAAATAGAGACAGGGAAAGAGAAACTAGAGAAGAAGTCAGAAGACAAAAAGGATGAAGAGAAGAAAACAAAGGCGAAGAAGAAAACCTTGATCAATGATGATGATGATGAGAACTCCATGAGTATTAAAGGTCCTATAGATATGGAAAATCTAAGTTATTCTAAAATAATGAAGATTTCTATTGCTATGCAATCCTGAGCACAAAAGAAGAGGTTGAAAGAGCAGAAACGAGAAGCAAAGACCATTCAAACTGCTATTGAAATTTTGTCAAGTCTCCTACCGGAGACTTATATAGATAATCTATCCACCCCTATTGCAAAGCATGGACAGTTAGTTGTTGATGCCAGTGAACAATTAAAATCACTTGAAGAGGCACCTCATGCTTTAGCATTAAAAGATTACAAGAAGAGAAGAGCAGAACAATTATTTTCAGAAATTGGCATAGGTAAGGTTGCTTTAACAGTGAACAAAGATCTTTTGAAAACCGGAATAGAAACTAGAGGTGAAATTTTGGCCACTATATCTAAAGTATCATTATTTTGTTCTGATTTAAACAAAAAGAGAGAAGATACAGAGAAGGAACTAGAAATGATCTAAGCGAAGCATATATACCGATATAGGACTCTGCTTTACCTTTTGGTAAATCAGTTGATGCCTTACAACACATATTAAAAATTTATGATTTTGAACAGGTGAAGCAGATAAGATCCTTGAAGGAGTTGAAGAATCAGTTATTTCTAAAATTTGAAATCTTACAGCGAGCATACAGGGAGTTTGAAGCAATTTTGGCTACCTGGGAGATGAGCATTATTGATGCTATGGAAGAATTTTTTGCATAGATCTTGACACGTTGAAATCAAAGAGACACTGTTAGAAACATGGGACAATGACCTTAAGCAGTTAAAGTTTCATTTCAGCGATATTTTCTTAAGAATTGCATTGTAAAGACCTTTAAACTTTTATCTCTATATATACATGTAGTTTTTTATGACAAATTTTGATGTATTGTATGTATTTTACTTTTCTATTTGACATTGTTGTCAGAGGGGTAGTAGAATTAGTTTAAGAGTCAAAAATTTGTATGTACTATTAAGGGGGAGTAATGATTCCATTTTTATAAAGGCATTCAATTGCTAAGGGGGGGTGTATGTCATGAAGTCAATTTTTGTTTTGCACACTTAGTCGACAAAAAAATTTCTAAAGTGTTGCCATCAATGCCAAAGGGGGAGATTGTTGGCATTTGATCATTTGGTCAACTGGTAATATAATGTAATATGTGTTTGCTTGATGCAACTGGTATATGTCTGTTGTGCATAGAGATTATATTTATGTATGATGACTATTTTGTATGTTGTCATTGATGGCAACTATGTTTCTTTGAGTCATCTAAGTCCTACAATTCAATCGGCTAGACTTAACCGGTAAAGCAGAGGCAGTTTTATCAGAACCAGTAATTAGGACTTCAATTGATAAAATGACTGACAGAGTCTCACACCGACGATCGGTACATGAAATCCATGAAGGATGAAGGAATGTGGTGTGGCAACAATGTTGATGACTATCAGATGAAGATATGTTCATGTTAGCACAAGCAGATTTGATCAGATGAATGAGATTTGATCAACAAGGCAGAGATCAAGAAACACAGTCAACTAGTAGTGATGAAAATCACTCAGATTGGTAAAATGATATAGAATTGGATTTGTTATGTCGATGGCCGACATAACTAAAGCATACAATGCAAGATTGTCTAGATGCATTGAACCTAGGGAATTGTAATAAGGTTCGAGCTAACCTTGTGATAATTTTAATTGTGTAATGAGGTATGAAAGGATATATATACATGAGCTTGATAGTGTGATATGCGATGAGAAAATTTGGTATTTCTAATAATGTGAAGATCAGAGGAATTGAGAGATGGAATCTTTATGATGTTGTAGTATTTTGAAGCGGATCTTATTAGACACAGAAGGTGTTATACTGAGATCATTTGTACTTGTTGTCTTCCTCACAGTTGCAGCAAGAAAATCCTCTAACAAGGTCACTCCTAACAAGGTGCAGTTAGATCCTAACAGTTTTGATCATTAAATCCTCTAACCAAGTGACACATTAGCTTGTGTTTGCAAATCCCAGTTACTTGGGTAGCTCCTAACAGGGCTGGTCCTCATAGGTCTTTTTGTAAAGCTCTTAACCAGGCATAGACACTTCTAATAGGGTGTGCCTCTAACCGAGTGTTGTAGACCTTAACTAGTTAGAACTCTATACTGCAGATAGTGGATATTGTGGGTACTAACTCCCATTGTGGTTTTTCCCTTGTGGGTTTTCCATGTATAAACTCTTGTGTCATGTGGTTTATGCTTTGTGTGGTGAATGCATACTTAGTGTTATTTCTTACATGTCTATTGAGTTTTAAGTTGGTGAAATTGATATTCAAATTTTTATTGTTTTTACTATCACTTATTCAACCCCCCCCCTCTCAGAGCCTTATAAGTTCATCAAAGAAAACCTAGCAATTGAAGCAAACAAGAAATGTTTTTTTTAATAAAAAAATATTGATAATGCCTCAATAATCACTATTACAATATAAAAAGTGTAAGGATTTTGCATCTGCGTGAAATTGAAACAAAGCAAAATAAAATTTAAATAATTAGCAAATGAAGGATAGAAGGATGTAGAGAACCAAGAAAGGTTGAGCCTGTAATAGTGAGTCTCATTTATGGGACATCACATTTAAATGAATTCAAATGGAAGTCAAAGGTTAAAAAGACCTTCATTCAAAAGTATGTCAAAAAGTATCTTCATTCAAAGTTTTAAAATGAAAAAAATGTTTAAAGATTGAAAATTACCTTTGTGTAAAGTCTTTCTGGTTGTAGAAATAGCATACCTTAGAATGGTTCTCCTTGAATACCTTTGTTAAAAGGACCTTTGAATGGAAGCTTTAAAAGTGACCTTTCTACCTAATGTCTCAAATTTTTTTCAATTTTTTTTTGTTTCTAATCTTGTGTTGAACCAACAAATGGATTGAATATGAAAAGATAATTTGTAATATCATAACACTCAAAGTAATATTTTCAACAAACATAACATTGAATATTATATTTACTTTCTAGGTTCTAGTGAAGATAGGTTTTTAAACAATTGTGAATATCTCTATTCTATACACAAAGAAAATAGTTAAATAAATTTTTAAAAATAAAAAGTAATTATCTTCTAAGTATTGATGTTCTTATTTCAAAAGAAGTGAAGAAATTGATTCTGACAAATTAAAAAAATTTATTTGATACTAAATAAACCTATATCTAAAGTATATCTAATCTTACTTCAATAAGTTATAAAGATTAAATTATGCAATAGAAATTATATAAAAAAAAATCCATGCATTGAATATGTGCGTTAAAAATTTATATTTAAAAATTTATAATTTTATCTTTCTACAAATAAAGTTATGCTATACTGAATAAATGTCACTTTAAAAAAATATTGCTCACTATAAAAAAATGAGTTATTAAAAGGTACGTAAAAAAATTCAGAAACTATTTCTTTATATACATAGAGAGAGAGAGAGAGCCTCAAAATCACTAGTTCAATCATCTTTAAATTCTTAATTTTTTAATTGTTATAGTTATCAAAAAAAGTAAAAATTTGATTTAAAATATTGATTTCAATGTTCTACTTTGACAAAAAAATGAGAATGATTATTGTGGGTTAACCCAAAAACAAGGAACTATGCATTCCCACATCTAAATCATTAATGCAAACATTAAAACTATATGTCAATGAGCTAATTAGCATGTAAAGAAGGCTTCAAACTTTAAAGGGTCAATAAAAGGATAGGAAGCCAGGGAAAATTGCAAAATCTAACTACAAACTAGTAAGAGAGAATAAACCAGTCAAGAAACATGTAGTTAATGTACAAAACATAACAAAAATGGGGCACCAAAAGTTGAGCATGATAAAACAATATTTATATTAATATTACAAGAAAATGAGTCAAAAGTGCAAGAGCAAATATATGTACACAAATAAAAGAGGTCCAATCAATTATTAGAAACATCACACCAAAATAAAATTAGCTAAAGAGAAAAAATTATTTGTGCAAATTCATAGGTTAGACAAGCTATTTATTATTGAGTCATTGAGGAAGTTGGCTGAAAAGATTTTTCTTTAAGATATTTTTTATGAAAAATTTGTATTTATCTTTCCAATATAATGAATATTGAATTATGCCACCTTGCAATATTGTGATGTATACAAGAGTATTCAATGCTATTATATCATTGAAAACATCAATACAATTAAGTAAAAAAATTAATGTATTATAAATTTAATAAAAAATCATACTAGATTTTAGAGAGGTTGGTAAATCGAAATGGATAAAATATTGAAAAAAAAAATTGTTAGTAAAGTGAAACAAACAAAATAATTCAAAAGTGTTTCTTTGTCAACAAAAATAACTTTCAAATCAATTTATTTTGCGACCTACAAAATCAACCAATACAAAAATATATAAGTAACATTTTCAAAAATTATTAAATGTGAAAAAATAATTAAAGACTAAAAAATTGTCAAACTACTGACATCAGTACAATCTTTTATAAAAACTAAACAAAAATTATAAGTCACTCAATTTTTTAATTTATACATTATGATTGATCAGATAAGTGAAAAAAAATCACTAATAACTTTGTCTCTTTTATCTTTTTATAAACTTATAATGTATCACATAGTATTACAATTCAAGACGTTGATTTACAAAAACTCTTACACAATCTAATCAGAAAACAAGATAAACACTCATAATAACAGATTCTTTTAAATCATATAAACTTATAAAATCTTTAATAAACGTTTCAAATATACAATATGAAAGACACCAACCAAAACCCACCATAAAAACTATCCAAACAAAAACTTTCACATAATCAAATACAAAACAACTGCAAACCAGAGTATTATCATCTTTATTTGTTACTCATTTAATCTGATTTTGCCTGAAATATTTGTTCTTCCGTGCCAACTTTTAAACGACGACGACTTGATAGAAAGCGTGTCCCTTTTTACTCTATAAATGCCCATAAAGAAGAAGCTCAGCCATTTGACCTAATTGCCAACACCTCATTCACACTGTGCGTTCAATTTAGAATGAAAGAGCTTATACCAATTTGCTCTATAGTTTTTTAAGGTTTTCTTCCTATCATAACCATAATAATTACAAGAATGTCGTATATGCTCACATTGCCCAGAGAATGTGGCATTTCTTGAAGTTATTTAAATGAAGTTATAAATCAAAGGTCTATTTGTAGATTTCAAGTCCAAGTCGTGGTTGTGTATTTATAGATAGATAGATAGACATACATACTCACTTGACGTTCAAGAAAAGAATTATTCAGTCGATCTGGCCCTCCTCGTAGCTGGTTTCAGTAGACTTTCTATTGGGAATTAATGGGGATTTCGGCTGGATCAGATTCGAACATTAAAGTGGGCTTTGACAATTTGGAAACTTAGAGATTGGGCATTGACAAGGAGAGGCAGGTTTATGAGAAAGTGGAAGTGGGTCTGAGATAAAGTAGCGTTTCAAGGGATAGATCAACACCGACGGTAGCCATGTGTCTTTCTTAGGGCATAGTCAGCGGCGAGGTCTATTTAAAACATCATGATTTATATTTGATCATATTTATTAGGGTTTGCATCAAAAGAAGGTGCAAGAGTTATGCGATAGAAAAATATATGTTAAGGAGATATATTGTTTATTGTTTATTTGATTAGGTAGGCAATCTTGTCACGGCATTTTTAACTGATCGAAGAGCCTTGTAATTGTTGTACAGGTAGGAGAAATTGAAGTTCATGTTTAATTAGGAGAAACTTATAGCTAACTTAGTGCACCCACATATTCTAAACGGTACATCGGATTTTGATGTTTTTTTTTGTTATCTTCGCATTCGACTTACCTGCTTATAGCTATTTTTTGGCTTCTGGGTAGTAACAATACATGTTGTGGGATCCATTATGCATGCAAGGGTCAAAAAGTACACTTTTCAAAGTGTCACCCAATACCTGTTTAAAGATGCCTCAATAGTTGTGCACTTGAAAATGCCAATACTTATACACAAATGCCCCAATAGTTGTGTGCTTTGGATACCAATAAAAGTGCACAAATGGGCCGATTATGGTCTATAAAAGCTAAAAAATGAGCGGCTATTGGTACATGTGTAATTTATTAATGTGTTATTAGTTTTTTTTTTACTTTTTTTTAAAGTTAGTAATTGGGGGTTTGGGTTGGAACATGAATGGTAACTCATGCTCTTCCGAGCTACTCCCAAAAGACAAGCTAAGATTTATTAGAGAAGGGAGAAGGCATGAATGTCATGGTGAGTGATGGAGTTAATGATGCTTTGACATTACCAACAATAGATGTGGGAATTGCTATGGGCATGGAGGGCTATGCTATAGCCATGGAATCTATAGACGTAGCTCTCATGTATTACATAATAAATATTGTTGGTGCAATGAAAATAGGGCGAAGATTGGGGCAATATACATAAATATTGCATTTTCTGAACTCTCTAATATTTGTTTTTCCTAGTGTGAGACAACCTTACTAAGATGCATGCATTCATTTAATGGATGAACAAAATTATTTTAGAATGAAATAAAACATAACAAAAATGATACAACTGCATAAAAATATGATAAAATAAAACTCATTGAGACCATGGCGAGAAACTTACCTCAAGATTCTATAGAAATTGTGCCTTACTATCAATAATGCCAATGAGAAAATGACAAAGTTTTCAAAAAAATTAAGATACCCCACTCCAATAGAATTTTTTCTAAATGTGACAAACCAAAACCAATCTTTGTACAATTGTTGCTTCAATCTATTCAAAGTAAACTAATAGAGCATTTGAGGACAATATTTCAACTCCTTGATATTTGTTTTTCCCAGCATGAGACAACCTTCATAAGATGCATGCCTTCATTTAATGGATAATAATAGAATTGTTTTACAATGAAATAAAACATAAGAAAAAAATGGCCTAGCCACATACAGATTTGAAAAAATATTACTCATTGAGACCATGGCAATCGACTTACCTCAATATTCAACACACATTAATAGAGGTCCTCGTCGCATTTCATAGTGATCAAGTTGTGCAATAATGTAGGAAAGTTCTTTATAAGTTTCAAAAAAATTAATATGCAAATAGTTTGCTAAGCTATAAGTGCAAAAATCGTGATTTACTCGAAAACTTATTTTTCCTGACAAAAGAAAAATTTGAGTCCACAATACATTTTAAGAAAAATCATATGCACATTGGATTATTTTGTAAACCAACAATATTTAACATTCTTTTCATGGATGAACACTATTTATTTTCACTAACAATATGGGTTATGTTGAGTTGTTCAAATTCCAAGCATTCCATAGTTCCATAAAGATGAGAACACTCAATGAAAATTTGTATACTTGACCTTTAGACACACACAAACATTGAAACGTAATCATGTAAATACATAGAGATACACAAAACAATACACTTGCCTTTGCATCACTTAATAGACAAGTACATGTGCAGGGATCATGATAAGGTTTGTTTATCACAAGTCTCTTGTATGCTACAACAATGTTTTTTCTTCAACCTTGTCATACTAATAAAAATTAATTGTTGTGTAGTATATAGATTAAAGTACTCTTCACAGACATAGGTAACGGTAGACACTTGATTTTGCAAAGCCTCATGAATCGTTCATTCAATTATATACTAATACTATCATAAGCTATTGCATGACCTTGACATCTAATAAAAACAATTAACACAAAGAATTGAAAAATGCTCCCATGCAGTAGACCACTAGTATGTCCTTTGTGTTGCACAAAACTAGAATGGCCTCTATGGTGCTAACAACCATATTAATGTAGACTATCATGGTGAGCAATTCATTGTCAGTGGTCAAGAAGGGAGCTACAGATGGTTAAAGAGTGCATCAAATAGTATTCATAAATGGAAAGTATAGGGCTTGACTTGGTGAAACAAAGTGGTTTAAAGATAAAATCAACTTACGTAAAGCCCTCTAGCATATCTAGTTCCTTCAGCAATAATCTATCATTTAAAAATGAAGATTGATGGTTAAAAGACACTTGGAATGGAACACCATTTTTCTATTGGAATGGTAGATGTTACACTACAGTTAATGTTATTGTAATCATTATACCTAATCAATATGATAAGAAGAATAAAACAATTTGTATAATCAATAATTTAATGAATTTAAATGATTGTTAGAGAGTGAATGCCCAATTTGTGGTGTTTATCAATTGGTAGGCAAGTTGTAATCTGCACAATTGTCACTTGCTCAAATATTAAAGTCTTGAAATTAATTAAATAATCTACATAGTTGTGTCATACTCTAGCCTTAATTGTGAATGGAAGCTAAGCCTAGGAGATTTCTTGTAACTTTGTACATGACTTGTTTTGAGCAAAACATTCTTGGTGTGAATTACTAAAGATATCAAATGACCAAATGATCTGTATTTCTTAAATTTTAAAATTGTGAAGCCAAGCTTATGAATATGGGATTCAAATCTTAATTTATATAATTATTTTTTGGGTTCTTGTTTTACTTTTCTCAAAATCAACAAATCAATGTGAAATGGAGATTTTAGCAAGTAATCAATCCTAGTAAATAATTTGCCTTTTATTTCCATGACACCTTGCTACAAGGTAGTGGAAATGAAAATCTATTTCTAGTTTCCTTGAAATTTTACTATTTATGCATAACAATTTTTTTATGCAAAATGTTGTTCTATGGTGATGACAAAATGTCCTTAGCTAGCACAATCAATAGGAAATATAAGAAAAATTGTTTTGGTTTTGATCATTTCTTCTTCTCTATAATTCATTTTCTAGTTATGTGAACCCCTTCTATTTGTAGGGAGGGCCAAATCATATCATAGTGTCACTAGATAGGAATTTCATGTAATGCCTCCAGCATTTACAGTTTTTCATTTGATTATTTTGGTCCAAGGTAGATTCTATTTATACTTTATCCGATGACTGTGTGTATACTATTCTTTTGTATTGGCATCCATGTGGTGCATTTGATGACCACTACATTCTTTTGTTCATCGTGCATATATCATCATACTTGTAGTTTAAGCGATGATCATATATGCACGATGACTCTATGGTGACGTGACATGATGTTATATGAGGATATTCTAGTTTATTGGTGTTATGTGATTATTTGATTATGCTTTGATGATGTAATATTTTGATGAGATATGATTCTAGACTAACCATGGTTTCTATGTGATCTCAATTGGGGAATGGTTAATGATGTTTCAGTTCTATTATATTGTATGTATATGTATGCACAGGTGTTTTTGCGTTTTGGTTGATGCAAGTACTGGCCATCGACTTCACTTTGCTTCACAGGGCTAAGCGTGCATGCATTCCCTATGGTGGTTACACGAGATATCACAAGGCAAAACATGTTCCTAGCCCAAGCCAGCATTCCTAATTAGGATGATTCATTCCCTAGCCTATGTGATTGCACCTTCGGGTGACCATTGAGGTAATAACCCAATACCCTAATGCACAATGTGAGAAGCCTATAAATATTGTTGTGCATTAGTTGTTAATGGTATGATGTTGTCACTTAAATATTCATATTAGTATTATATAGTATTATAGTTGTAATATAATGTCATTTTTGTGCAATGTGTTATATGCATTTAAATTAATGTTACTATGTGATTTTAAATTTTGGGCGTTTTGAGGATATTATTGGTTTATGATTTTTATTTACATTTTATATTTTATTTCAAATCCCTCTCTAAGTGTGAGCATATATGTTGTAATTGGGCTCATTCTTGACACAGTGTAATTTTCATCCTCTCCACACAAAACCTTCTTCATGGCATGAGAGATTTTTTTATCTTGAGAGATTGGAGAGGTGGAATTTTGTGGACAGGGACTTTAAATAATTGGATTGGCGAAGCCTTCTTTCTATTTCAACCTCAATCCCACTTGTGAGGTGTGTGAACAGAATTTCGCATTTGAAATTTTCTTCCCAAGTTGAGGTAGGGATCTTCAGAATATCTTTCCCTTTCAATTTGATTTACAATTATTGTTTTCAAGTGTTTGAACGTCATTTGTGATCATGATGATCAGTTGGTATCAATCTTCTAAGTGCTTATTGAAGAATTTGCTTATTTTAGATTATGGCTTGGGGTGAAACTATGTGATTTTGGGGATTTTCAAGGGAAATGATGTGCAAATATTTCTAGCATTCTTGTATGAATATTGCACCTTTGTTTTTAGGGTGTCATTAAGTAGTATTCAAATTCTTTTTTTTCCAATGGTTTTTTTGTCATACCCTAGCTGACCCCTAGACTAAATTCTTGCCCAGAATGCAAAATTTCACATTTGTCTGTTGATTTTCACATCTGCTAATTGATTTTTGCATTTGATCATGAATTTTTTTCATTTTTTCAATCACTCATAAAATTTTGCATTTGTCATTTCTGTTTTGCAACTTCACTCAAGTTTTCACATTTGGCTAATTTAGGTTTATTTTTGGGGTTTTGGTCTTTTGGGTTGTCCCAATGGGTTTTTGTACCTTATTTTCTTTGGTTTTTGAGCTTATTTTGATTAAGAAAATATGTTTTGTATTGATGAGGCATGCTTCTCTGAGGTTCCATAGGTAATTTGCATTAATACTTGTGAGTTATATTCAATCCAAGATTAAATACATGTTTAGGAGACTATGAGGTTGCTCCTTGGGTCATGATATGGCATTGCATTAATAATATGATCTAGTGTGATGAATCTATGATAATTATCATATATGTACCCGTTATTTTCTTCCTTTATGCATGAGCTAAGGTGTCGGTACTTAGAGTGAAAGGGGACTAACTCTCTATGGGGATTGAGGCCCAAAGAGGCTACTAGGATAACCTATTGGAGAGTTTGAGTTAAAAAGTGAAAACATAATAAACAATGGGGTAAACACATTAATAAGATAATTAAGGATTCCCCTTGCATTCCTTGTGTGTTTGTATAGCCTAAGGACGTATTAGAAAGGACTGGCTATCTATGGGGCATTGATTTGGCATGATCAAGTCCCCTTGTCTTTTTGAAAGGATTACCTGGTTTCACATGAGCCATCCCTTTGAGCTATGTGATGACACACCTATTTCTTGGTCTCTCTTATCCAACCCCATGTAGATATGAGTAGTGATCCTGGATGGATTCATAACTTGTCTTCATTCTTATTCCTATTATGCATTGTATCCATGTATGGCATGTATACTTTGTGTATAATGTGAGTATTAGCCTATCATTAATTGATGTTTGCTTGAGTGTTTGGGCCTTGCAACTATGTCCAATAGCACAATGGGGTCGACCTAAGGGTACCACATGGTTGGGTGGCATTGCACACCATTGTTAGGGACTAGTGGACCTTCTTCGTGAACACCTTGGAGAGTTTCATCACTACCTCTCTCTCTTGATCTTCTTATTTCCTTGTTAATGCAAGTTGTAATTTATATGTCTTATGATTTTAGCATTGTGATTATTGATCATTGTATTGTATGAACATTCCAATTGGAGAATGATGTAATAACCACATAATGTGATGAGTATAGTAGATGTTAGTAGACTAGTGTTGGAATCGGCCACCCCTGATGAGTATGTATGCTTCTATTTGTTTCTAAATTATGATGCTTCCATCGGAACACTTCAATTGGTGCTTTAAAATGAATTTAGACAAGTAATGTGATGAATGGAAGATTAATTGAGTTAACTCTTGTTGGCAATGAAGTCATGATCATTCTTAGATGTATTACAAAGGTAATGACATTAGGGAACCCTTAGAGGAGCTTGTTAATGATGCATGTTGAGTCTTTTGCAATGCATAGTTGATGTCTAATAGCTAACATACCTTGAGCTGTGAGATTAGATGATGTGTATATTCTCACTTGATGTTAAAAAAAAAATTATTTCCATGTATGTTCATGTGTTTTTCCTCATATCATCTAGGGTTCCTTGGCAAAGAATCACATTTGGTATTGGAGCCCATGTGCAAACATTGGGAGCTCTAATGTATATGTACTCATTATGTTTTGCGTGAGTGGTGTGTGTTTGTTACATTACTTTCTTTGATTCTAATCATTGTGATGCAAAGAGTCTTGGAGCTTGGTTTGATACACCTTCTTGAGTGACTTGTCCTACTCAACCCTTCAACTACTCAAGTCCTTCCTATGGCACTTGGTAGGGGTTATGATAATGATTCCTCCAAGGTCTGAACCTTCTTGACTTGACTCCTAGGTATAGCCACTTGTTTCTGGACAATCAACTCCACCACTTGAGGTTGCCACCTCAGTTACTCACACACTCTTCTCCTGGGCTCCAACCACTCCTACAAGGATCTTAACACACAACCACTTCCTATGGTTTCCCAATGCATCTACAAGGTGTATTCAATGTATTTTGAGGTTTAAGGCTCACCAAATCCATTTCTTTGGCTTCCTAACCCTTCTAGGTCTCTACTAGCACCAAATTAGGCATAATTGCATTAGCCCTCCCTAGGCGGTTTTAGGGTCTTAATTTGCAAAATTCCCAAACAAGCCTAGAAATAAATCATGGATTTGAGTACCCTTTGGAAGTTACAAAGAATAATGGAAAATTGCATCTGGGTTATTCATACAAGTGGGGTTTCCAATGCTACACTATTTTGAAGGGTTTAGGCCTCACCGGTGACTTGGCAAGATGGGTCTAAAACTCTTCACCAATCAAATCTCCTGCTCGAAAAAATTTGTGAATCTTGAAGTTCACTCAGTGGGATTTCCATTCATTTGTCACTTGGTCCTGCACCAATCCCCATGTGCTCATAAATCACACCTTTCTTGATGTCCTAACTCACCTACTCCCAGCAGTGAGCCTAGGGCTTCATTGTTTCTCCTCATCCTAGACTAGAAACAACACACACCCTATTCTAAACCTATTTACATACCCTAACCTATAATTCTTAGTGATTTCAATAGGTGCCATCAAATAATACCTAGGTTAGAGCCATTTTCTTTCTCTTAAACCCTACTTGCAAGGGTTTTGCTCCTAGTTGCAAAGAATGGAAGAAATGTCTACAACTTAGGAAACTCAAACCTAAAAATAAACCTTAAATAATACAAATAAAATGAATCCTCATAATTTCAATGAATGTACACCATCTAGTCCGTACTGGACCGTACAAACAATGAAAATAAGAGTAAAACTGTCAAAAACTGGTGGAAACAAGGTTGCTTCACAAACCAAAAACTTGATCTTGCATTTCCAATCCTCCAACCCATACAATGAAGTGAATTTTGGCTTATATTCTCTTGTTTCAGTCTGTTCAACCAAATTTTAACGCCTATAACCAAAAATTCAACTTTTGCAAGAAATTGCAAAATGTTGCTCAACAACTTTTTGCTCCAGGATGTAATTTTGCATTCTAATGCATTTTAAGACTCCTGAAGGTCCTCAAACACCCTAGAAGACATAAACACAACTCAATTGACCCCTAATAAATGAATGCATTCATCTGGAGTATTTTACCTATGAACTACCTAAGCATCTCACTTCTCAGGCTATCAACATCCTGAACACAATTGACTCAAACCAAAACTTGGATAGCTCAACCATGGCTCTACTGAGTCCTCAATGGTTGGTCCATTATTACATCACAAAGATAACATGCAAACTTAAAAGAAAACAAATATTTCATAGTTGGAGTGTTAGGTGCCTTGCACCATACTCTCCTGGGACAAAGAACTCAAATCCCTTGAGTTATAAGGTCTGAAATATCCACTCCATGCTGAAGTATATCTGCCTTCTGACATCCACATGGCATCTGAATCAGGTAACCCTTTCCACTTGACAAGATAGTTCTTGTACATTCCTTTCCTTGTCTTTTTTATTATCTTGGTATCCAAGATACTCTCTAATTCAACCAGTTGACGAGGTGGCAAATCCTTTATGCAATCTTCATAAAATGGTGATGGCATGTCTATCTAATTTGATGGTGACTCTCCCTTGTATAGATAGAGATCACATATATTAAAAATAGGATATACCCCCAAGGTAGGAGGAAGCTCGACCTCATATGCATTCTGCCCATACTTGTGCACCACCTTGAGAGGTCCAATTTTCTTCATCATGAGCTTGATAGGCTTCCCTTTTGGAAGTCTCTCCTTCCTAAGGTATGCCAACACTAAGTCTCCTACTTTAAATTGTACGTTCCTCCTTGTTTTATCATCTTGAACCTTATACTGCTCAGATTTTTGTTGTAAGAACTACCTTACCTTATCATGCACCTCTTTAATACCTTCTACAAATTTCTCCCCTTGTAGACTCTTGGGTGTCATTGAACTGAGATCTCTGAGCTCTAATATACCCCTAGGATGGAATCCATACACTATCTCAAAAGGACTTTTACCTGTTCTATGGTTCACTAAGTCATTATATGCATATTCTGCCTGTCCAAGTACTAGATCCCAATTATGCCCATGTTGTTTGGTAAGACATCTTAGCAAGTTACCCAATGATCGGTTGACTACCTCTGTCTAACCATCTGATTGAGGATGATAGGAAGATGAGAAAGATAACTTGGTGCCCAACTTCCTCCAAAGTGTCCTCCAAAAGTGGCTCAAAAACTTCACATCTCTATCACTAACAATGTTGATTGTAAGACCATGAATTTTGACTATCTCCTTGAAGAAGAGGCTTGCAATATAGGTGGCATTATTGGTGCCCTTGCAAGGTATGAAATGTGCCATTTTGTTGAACCTATCTACCACCACATACACACTATCAAATCCTCTTGGTGTCCTAGGCAAACCTAACACAAAATCCATGCTCAAACATTCCCAAGGCCTCTAAGGTATGACCAAGGGTTGAGATAGACCTGCGTTACTTGAGGTTTCTTTTTCTCTTTGGCAGATGGTACATTGCTCTGCAAACCTTCTCACTTCTGATTTCAACTTGGGCCAATAATAAAACCTACCAACCTGCTACAAAGTCTTATCAATGCCAAATTGACCTCCAAGACCTCCTTGATGCTTCTCTTGAATAATATTTTGCCTCATAGAACATTGAGGTATGCAAAGAAGATGACCTTTGAACAGAAAAACCTCTTGTATCATGTATTTTGAATAGGAGACATTTGAGGTGTTAGAAAAATCAGTACAAACATTATATATCTCTGCAAAATCCTTATCATCCTTGTAGAGGTCTTTTAACTTACTCAAACCCACACTTTGCAATTGTATCTCATGCATGGTCATGATTCTCCTACTTAGTGCATCAGTTACTTTGTTGGCTATCCCTTTCTTGCATTTGATAGTAAATATATAGGATTGTAGGTACTCAACCCACTTTAGGTGTCTTTGGTTCAACTTCTCTTGCCCATTGAGGAAACTAAGGGCATGGTTGTCAATGAAGACTACAAATTCTTTGGGCAGCAAGTAATGACGCCACTTTTTTAGTGTTTGAACCATTGCATACAACTCCAAATCATATGTGGAGCACCTTTTCTTACCTTCATTTAACTTTTCTAAGAAGAAAGCTATAGGATGTCCCTCTTGGCTTAAAAATGCCCCTATTGCCCTTTGGCTTGCATCACATTCTACTGTAAACAACTGATTGAAGTCAAGCAATGTAAGGGTTGGCATCTCTTCTACCTTGGTTTTCAAAATTTCAAACCCCTTATTGGCTTGCTTTCTCCACTTAAAGTGGCATTTAATCCCTCCTTTAATGGTATTGAGAATAGGAGCACAAACATGGCTAAAGTTTCTCACAAATTTCCTATAAAAAGATGCCATTCCAGGGAATCTTCTAACTTCACTTATGCCCCTAGGGATAGGCCAATTAAGTATTGCTTCTACCTTACTTGGATCCATTTTTAAACATCCATGAGAAATAACAAAACCAAGGTATACTATCTCTGTTTTCAAAAACTCATATTTTTCAAGGTTAATCTTGAGTTGAGCCTCCTTCAACTTCTTCAAAACCATCTCCATATGCTTGAAGTGTTCCTCCTTGAACCTGCTATAGATAAAAATGTCATCAAGATACACAATAACAAATCTACCAATAAATTCAACTAAGACTTCATTCATGAGCCTTTGGAAGGTACTAGGTGCATTGGTGAGGCCAAATGGCATCACCAACCACTCATATAGGCCTGCATTGGTTCTAAAGGTTGTCTTCCATTTATCTCTAGGTTTGAGTTTGATCTGATGATAACCAAACTTCAAGTCCACCTTTGTGAAGTAGCTTGCACCTCCTAGATTGTCTAATAGGTCCTCAATCCTTGGCATGGGAAACTAGTACCTTATAGTAATCTTGTTGATTGCTCTAGAGTCCATTCATATTCTCCATTTGCCTCCCTTTTTAGGCACTAACACATTAGGAACAGCACATGGACTCAAACTCTTCTTGATAAACCCTTTGTCCAATATTTCTTGCACTTGTTTGGCGATCTCTTCATTTTGACTAGGTGTCAATTTGTAGGTAGCTTTGTTTGGTAGATTGGCCCATGGTATTAAGTTTATTTGATGATTCACATCTCTCATTAGAGGCAAAGAATCAGGTATGTCATCCCCTATCACTTTTTCATACTTTTTGAGTAGACCTTTCACCTCTTGAGGCACTTCACTCATTGGGTCTGCCTTAGCTTCATCTCTAGGCTTCAACACAATAGCATGGCCTTGATGACCTTCTTGTTTCAACACTTTGAGAAACTCTTTTCCTCTCATCAGCATCACATTTGAGCCTATTTTCTTTTCTTCCTTTGGTTCAGGTAGTGGATCCATTTGATACTTCTTCCCATTCTTGGTGAAAAAATAGATGTTCTTCTCCCCATCATGAGTAGCTCTCACATCATATTGCCATGGACGGCCCAACAACAAATGGCAAGCATCCATAGGAAATATGTCACATAGCAATCTGTCCTTGTACTCACCAATTTCAAAATCCACCCATGCTTGTTCATCAACCAATACATGTTGACCTCGGTTGAGCCATGATACCTTGTAAGGAGTGAGGTGAGGCAATCTTTTTAGTTTGAGTTTGTCCACCATTTCAACTGAGACAATATCCTCAATGGAACCTGAATCTACAATCACTTTACAAATCTTCCCATGTGACCTACAAGTGGTCCTAAACAAGCTTTTCCTTTGTGGTGGCTCTTGAGCTTGGGGTATCTTGAGCATTGTTCTCCTCATCATCAAGTTTTCTCCATCTATCATTGGTCCTGCCTTGCTGATTGAAGAAGTTACACTCTGAATGTCCTCCTCTTGAAAAAATTAAGTTCTTCTTTCCCCCATGTATGAGCTTGTGGAGCTTGAGGCTTTCCCTAGGTACTTACTCATGGTATTCCCTACTTGATTGCAATGATAACACCTACTGGTGAAGACTGTATTTCCTCTTCTTGAGTTTCCAAACCTACCCCTAAAATTGCTCCTTCCTCTATAGGATCCTCTAAATGCTCCTCTCTGAGAGTCCCCACTACTTTCTTGGCCTTGCTGCTCTTCATTTCTTGGTGATTGCTGCCCTCTACCAAAGTTTCCTCTACCTCTGAAATTCTTACCTCCCCTATGTTTCTGATTTTGTTCACTCCTCATTTTGATCTTCTCTTCTGCCCTTAGGGCCAACTGAAAACACTCATGGACGGTGTCTAGTGTGAGGATACTTATCTCATCTTGTATATTTTGTCTAATGCCATTCATGTACCTGGCCAACTTCTCCACTCCATTCTCATGCTTCCTAGCCCTCAAACTGAGTTTGTGGAATTCTTTAGTGTATGCATTGACATCTAACTCCCTTTGTTTTAGATTTTGCAGTCTCTTATGGATTTCAACATCATAATCTCCTAGAAGGAATTGTGCCTTAAGTCTGATCTTCATACGCTCTCATGAAGTTATCTTATTTTTGCCTTCTTGAGTCCTTTCTTCTTGCATCATATTCCACCAAACTAATGCCTATCCTCTCATTCTTGATTTGGCCACATTGACTCTTTTCTCTTCTGCTGCCTCTTTGTAATCAAAGTGATTATTGAGAGCCTCTATCCAATCTAGCAACTCTTCTCCATTGAGGTTTCCTACATATGTGGGTAATCCATCCAAGTTGTCTTTAGAAATGGATTTGACTGCATCCAAGAATAGCTTTTGGTCTTGAGGCATGGCTAGTGTTGTTGGTTCCTCTCCATCTTCCACTTTTTCATCAATCTCATCACCCCATTTTGTCTTAACCTTCCCCTTCTCCTTCTTAACCTCTCTGGTTCCTCTGCTTCCTTCTGCATCCTTCAATCCTTCTATCATCTGTGCCACCAACTGTTAGATGGCTTCTAGAGTCATTACCCTTGGATGCATTGAAATTGCTTCTGATTATTCACAATCTGACATACACCAAATCTTTCAAAGAATGGCTCTATTACCACTCTAATGCAGAGAGTCTTGGAGCTTGGTTTGATACACCTTTTTGAGTGACTTTTCCTACTCAACCCTTCAACCACTCAAGTCCTTCCTATGGCACTTGGCAGGGGTTATGATAATGAGTCCTCCAAGGTCTGAACCTTCTTGACTTGCCTCCTAGGTATAGCCAATTTTTTCTAGACAATCAACTCCACCACTTGAGGTTGCCACCTCAGTTATTCAAACACTCTTCTCCTGGGCTCCAACCACTCCTGCAAGGATCTTAACTCACAACCACTTCTTATTGTTTCCCAATGCATCTACAAGATGTCTTCAATGTATTTTGAGATTTAAGGCTCACCAAATCCATTGCCTTCTCTTCCTAACCCTTCTAGGTCTCTACCAGCACCAAATTAGGCCTAATTGCATTAGCCCTCCCTAGGCAGTTTTAGGGTCTTAATTTGCAAAAGTCCCAAACAATCCTAGAAATAAATCATGGATTTGAGTACCCTTTTGGAAGTTACAAACAATACTAGAAAATTGCATCTGGTTTATCCATACTAGTGGGGTTTCCAATTCTACACTATTTTGAAGGGTTTAGGCCTCACTGGTGACTTGACAAGATGGGTCTAAAACTCTTCACAAATCAAATCTCCTACTCCAAAAACTTTGGGAATATTCAAGGAAACTTAGTGGTCTTTACATTCATGTGTCACTTGGTCCTGCACCAATCCCTATGTGCTCATAGATCACACCTTTCTTGTTGTCCTAACTCACCTACTCCCAGTGGTGAGCCTAGGGCTTCATTATTTCTCCTCCTCCTAGACCTGCAACACCACACACCCTATTCTAAACCTATTTATAGACCCTAACATAGCATTCTTAGTGATTTAAATAGGTGTCATCAAAGAATGCCTAGGTTAGAGACATTTTCTTGCTCTTAAACCCTACTTGCAAGGGTTTTGCTCCTAGTTGCAAAGAATGGAAGAAATCTCTACAACTTAGGACAATCAAACCTGCAAATCAACCTTAAATAAGACAAATACAATGAATCCTCAGAATTGCAATGAATTTACACCATCTAGTCCGTACTGGACCGTACAAACAATGAAAATAAGAGTAAAACTATCAAAAACCGGTGGAAACGAGGTTGCTTCACAAACCAAAAACTTACTCTTGCATTTCCAATCCTCCAACCCGTACAATGAAGTGAATTTTGTCTTATATTCTCTTGTTTTAGTCAGTTCAACCAAATTTTAATGCCTATAACCAAAATGCAACTTTTGCAAGAAATTGCAAAATGTTGCTCGGCAACTTTTTTACAACTTTTTGCTCCAGGATGCAGTTTTGCATTCTAATGCATTTTAAGACTCTTGAAGGTCCTCAAACACCTTAGAATACCTAAACACAACTCAATTGACCCCTAATACATGAATGCATTCATCTAGAGTATTTTACATGTGAACTACCTAAGCATCTCACTTCTCAGGCTGTCAGCATCCTGGACACAATTGACTCAAACCAAAACTTGGACAATTCAACCATGTCTCTACTGAGTCCTCAATGGTTGGTCCATTAGTACATCACAAAGATAACACACAAACTTAAAAGAAAACAAATATTTCATACTTGGATGGTTAGGTGCCCTGCACCATGTTGTGTTATAATTGCCTTAGCATGGCTTATGGATATATTTATGTTTCTTTTGCTAATGTATGTCTTGTGGTGTTTGAAGGATGCCTCATAAAGTAAGTAGTTGTAATTGGGGGTGATGAAAATGTAATCATCTAAGTATTTGATTGAATCTTATCCAAAAGCATCATCTCAGGCTGATCATTAGGAGGAGCATCAGGCTAATGATTAGAAGGGGGATTGGGCTAGCAACTAGGATTAGTAGCGTGTAGAGAATCAGGGTGGTCATGATGGTGAACTTGGAGGTCATCGACTTCTTCATTTACTTCAAGAGAATATACCACTTTCAGGTCCTCAACAAGAGGTATCTCAGTAGGAGGATTCTCGTGCATCATAGTAGTGAGAGAGAAAAAAATTTAGCCATATCCTTTCTAGGGTGGTCCTTAGAGAGAGAACATTGAGGCAAAGAAGGACAATATCCTTGTAGGTCACATGAGGTATCTTCTTACATCTTACCCACCTACCTTTGAGGGCTATACTGGTGGTATTGAGGCAGAGTCTTGGTTGATAGTTATTGATCGATGTTTTTTATGCACCTATAGAACAAGAATACCAGGGCTCGATGTGCCATTATGCATCTTAGGCATTTTGCATCCACATGATGGCATGTGGAGGAGAAAAAGCTCCATTTAGATACTGCCTCGGTTTCCTGGAAGATCTTCTTAGAGAGACTTTGAGAACTTTTCATTGCAGATCATTACCATCAGAGGCATGTCAATGAGTTCTATGAGCTTCATCAGATGGCTATGATCGTGGACTAGTATGAGAATTGATACTTTGAGCTCAAGAAGTATTCTAGCATTTCTGATGATGAGCCTATTTTATTAAAACACTTTGTTTGAGGCCTTAATTCTCACATTAGTGGAGGTTTTCGATTCTTTGAGCCCAAGATGTTGGAGGTTTTTTTTTACAAGGCAATAATTATTAAAGAGAATCTAGCTAGAGGGTTGGGAGGATAGGTAGGAGTACAAATCAAGAGTGCACCTTCACCCAGTTAAGGAGTACATGGCACTCAATCTTAGCCTGGAGGTTCATCTAGGGCACATTTTGCACCTCCCAGATCAAGTCACCAACAAAAGTAGAGAGAGAGGTCTTCCTAGGGTCATCATGGTAGTCAAGGGTCAAGACCTTAGGGAGTTAGGGAACGTAATTGGCATCGAGCTAAACACTTGTACCAGAGGCAACCTTCTCAAAGTGCATTGTAGAGCTCTAGTAGGGGCAGTTTACATCAGTCTAGTGCACCTTCTGTAAGCCATGGGTATGGGAGAGGAGGATTTTATACATGTGGTTATCATGGTCACATAGTGGTTCAGTGTCCTTAGAGGACAGTTTCAAGACCTATTTAGAGGTATGCTACTTCCAAGCCTATAGTTGGGGATGTAGGTATATCTCGTAGGGTATTTGTGGTGGTTGATAATTTTCAAGTTAAGCATAAAGGCATGGTCATTGAGACTTTAAGTGTGTTATGTGGTATTTTTATATCTATTTTATTTTATTATGGTGCTTCAAATTACTTTACATCCCCCTTTCTTTTGGAGCAATGTGGGCTTGTAGTAGCAAGGCAAGATGATAGTTGGCAAGTTGAGTTAGCTACTAGTTCCAAGGTGGTTGTATATTCCTTAGTCCATAGTTGTGTGTTAGATTTGGGTACCTTCACTACTACCATAGACCTTTGTGTCCATCCTTTTGAGTCTTACAAAGTTGTTTTGGGAATGGATTGGTTGGATGTTCATCAAGCTTGCATTGATTATTGGCATAAGTCAATTAAGTGTGTGGATGACCTTGGTAGAAGAGTTGAGCTTGTAGGGGTCTTGAGACCCATCTCCTTATACATGATCTCAGCTATGTAGTGCATGTGATAGGGTTATCAGTTGTCATAGTCTCAATGAGTGAGAGTTGAGAGCTTTCTCTTGATGATGATTCTATTCTCCATGAGATCACAAATGTGTTTTCAAGTGCTATTTTAGGCATTCCACCTAAGCACAACATAGACTTTGTATTGAGCTAGTACCTAGAGCTGAGCCTATTTCCAAGATACCTTATTATATGATCACTCAAGATTTGAGTGAGATCTATTTTTAATTGGAGTCATTTTCCAAGGGCCACATTCATCCTAGTGTTCCCCCATGGGGAGCACCTGCCATTTTTTTTTAAGAAAGATGGATCCCTTCACTTGTGCATTGACTATTGACAATTGAATAAGGTGACAGTGAAGAAATGATACCCATTTCCAAGGATAGATGACTTACTTGATCAAATGAAGGGAGCCAAAGTGTTCTCTAAGATTGACCACAAGTCAGGGTATCATCAACTTTGCATTCATGATGCCGACATTCATCGGACTGAATTCTGCACTTGATATGGATATTATGAGTTCAAGCTTGTCTCATTTGGGTTGACAAATGCATCAATCTTCATGAGTTTGATGAATGAGGTATTTTGCACCTGCCTTGACCATTTTGTCCTTGTGTTTCTTGATGATATTTTGGTGTATTCGAGGACTATGGAGGAACATGGGGACCACTTTTAATAGGTTTTTCAATTCCTTAATGATAATTAGTTGAATGGAAACTTTGCTAAGTGTGAGTTCTTTTAGACTAAGGTGAGATATTCAAGCGATATTATTTTAGAAGAGGATATCATAGTAGACCCTTCTAAGATCTAGGCTATTGTTGATTGGCCAATGTCAACTAATGTCTCAAAGGTTTGTAGTTTCATGGGGTTAGCGAGTTATTACCATCACTTCATGAAGGACATTTCTAGGTTGGAACATCCTATCACTTCTCTTCAGAGGAAAGGGAAGAAGTTTGTCTGGTTTGTGCAATGTGAGATATATTTTCTAGGATCTTAAGGAGAATTTGACTAGTGCATCTATCTTGGTAGTGTTGAATCTAGTAGGGAAATTTGTTGTGTGTACACAGATGCATCTTTCGAGGGTTTGGGGGTGATTTTCATGCAAGATGGATGGGTGATTTCATATCAGTCTTATAATCTCAATGATCATGAGATAAACTACCCCACCCATGATTTGGAGCTAGTAGCAATTGTGCATGTGCTTGTGAATTGGAGGTACTTCCTCTTGGGTCATTGGTTTGAGTTGCATAGTGATCATTGCAGATTATAGTATATATTTACTCAGTCAACTGAATGCTAGACAATGTTGATGGAGTGAGTTCCTTTGTGAGTATGATGTTGATGTTCACTACATTCAAGGAAGGGAGAATGTTGTAGATGATTCCTTGAGTAGGGGGAGACATGAGATTTTAGTGATTTTAGGAGTGATCAACCTCCCAAGATCACAAATAGATATAAACCTTCACAAAGAGAGAATATGATATTTCAGAATATAATGGATGAATGTATTGAGATTAAGATAAAATGAAATGTACATGAGATATGCTTATAAATGCAAGAGTATTTATGAGAGCACCAATGAGGTACAAGGGTAGGTACAACTACATGCCAACTATTGGCACAAAATACTAAATGATTGGAAAGAATTAAAAGTTATTTAGGGTAAGTGCACCAAGATGGTGAACAAAAAAGTGGCTACATGCCAAAAAAAAACCAAATTTTTCATAACTTGTGTGGGTTCTAAAAATTCAAAAATGTGCTAGGCTTGGTAACACCAAGCCTAGAGAAAAACAATTTAAAAAACCAAAAGTTGAGGAACATTTTATTTTTTAATTAAAAATTTAAATTTTCCCATAACCCGTACGAGTTATGGAAACCTTTTATGTGAATGTTCACAATTTCTCATAACCCATATGGGTTATGTAGAACTAGAAGTTTTGGCCTTAGTTCTACATAACCCGTATGGGTTATGTAGAACTAGGAAAGGAGAGGGGGAGAGGGAAAGGGAGAGAGAGGGAGATTGGGGAAAGGAGAGGGGGAGAGGGAGAGAGAGGGATATTGGGGAAAAGGAGAGGGAGAGAGGGAGAGAGGGAGAGAGAGGGAAAGAGGGAGAGAGGAAGGGATGGAGAGGGAGAGAGAGGGAGATTTGGAATAGGAGAGAGAGAGAGAGAGAGAGAGAGAGAGAGAGAGAGAGAGAGAGAGAGAGAGAGAGAGAGAGAGAGAGAGAGAGAGAGAGATGGATGGAGAGGGAGAGAGAGGGAGATTAGGAAAAAGAGAGGGGGAGAGGGAGAGGGAGAGAGAGGGAGATTTGGAAAAGGAGAGGGGGAGGGGGAGAGGGGGAGAGAGAGAGGGAAGAGGAGAGGGAGGGAGGAAGGGAGAGAGAGGGAGATTGGGAAAAGGAGAGGGAGAGAGGGAGATAGAGACAGAGACAGAGACAGAGATAGAGGGAGGGTAAGAGAGAATAGGGGATATGAAGAGAAGGAGAGAGAGAGAGGGGGGTAAGAGAGAGAATAGGGGATAGGAAGAGAGAGAGATTGGGAGAGAAGGAGAGGGGGAGGGAGAGAGGGAGAGAGAGAGGGATATTGGGAAAAGGAGAGATAGAGAGAGAGAGTAGGATAAGTAGAGGGGGATGGATGGAGAGGGAGAGAGAGGGAGAGGGAGAGAGAGGGAGAGAGAGGGAGATTGGGAAAAGGAGAGGGGGAGAGAGGGAGATAGAGATAGAGA